>NC_068385.1:26275519-26295374 GCF_023724105.1 Carassius gibelio | reverse complement strand
AGTGTTGGCATCAGTAGTTCTCTGATACATCATTTCAAATTTTAATGACATGTTGTAATGACATGTAATTTAATGTTATAACTCTGAAGGACTAAAAAAAGAGCTAGCTTTGATGCTATTTTGTTACACCCCAGTATCCACAGTATCAGAAGTATTGATGTTATAATGCTTATTTATAAAGAAAAAATAAAAATAAAAAAATAAAAGCATTGTCAGTGTCTTCAGTGGTAACGTTTTGATGCTTATTTTACATATTCTATAAGTGATAACATGATACTGATTTTCTAAGGTCAGTATCTCTATGGGTGATGTGATGATGCAGAATTACTAATGGTAAATGTCAGCAGTAGAGCCATGCATATCAGCCTGGCCTGAGGGGCCCCAACTAATTTACGCCCCTAGGGTATGGCTTCAAGCCAATATACAGTACACGTCATATCTCAGACCTGAGCTAGGCATCGGGTCTGTTTTAGGCTTCTCCTTATTCTTATATTTTAGACATCCATCAATTATGGTTATGAAA
Organism: Carassius gibelio; assembly: GCF_023724105.1. NCBI lineage: Eukaryota > Metazoa > Chordata > Actinopteri > Cypriniformes > Cyprinidae > Carassius > Carassius gibelio. The sequence continues at coordinate 26,294,851 of NC_068385.1, read as the reverse complement.
AAAAAAATTATACCGTGACTATCTGACTGACTGAGTGGCTCGGACAGTGTTTAATGAGCCACCAGCAGCAGCAGCAGCAGCGAGTGTGCCTTCAGCCCAGCTGGAAGTGTTCCGTGTGCAACACACACAATAGGCTAAAGCTTGCCGCAAAAGCCCCAGTAGACCTTATTATCATGAATGTGTCGGGGAAACAGTAAGAAGATATTTTGTTTATTTATTAATAAACTAGTGTTTTTCTGAGCCAGTGTCACAAAGATGAAGTTGACGATCCTGACTTGCCATATCCTCATTAGACACACCTTGAAGAGAGAAATTCATCTTTATGGACTTCATAATGAAAGAGTTTTTGTAGATATATTGTATTTGTCATGTATGTGTAACACACATTTATCTAGGGTATACATTTAAACTAACACTATGATATGTGCTTGAATTGTTTTATATCAATAGATTTTTTTTTTTTTTTCCCTAAATTAACTTGATACAAAATGAAATTAAATATCATCACTTTACCATTACATACATAAATGCACTATTTTAGTAGGTGAAATAGTAGTATAAGCTGTTTTGGCAGAAAGGGGAAAAAAGGCTCGGGTTGGAATGGGTCAGTAATTCTGATAAGCTGTCGGACAAAGGTTGGGCCAGGGCAGGGCTAGGGCCTATATTTGAGGACTGTGCATGGCTATAGTCAGCAGCAATGTCATGCTGGCTTGCTAAAAAATAAAAATAAAATAAAAAATAATAACAATAATAATAATAATAATAAATTAAATCATGTAATGTGATTATTTAAGGGAACTTCCACCCAAACTTTAAAATTTTAAGTTTTAATTGTTAAAGAAATGTAATTGTTTCACAATATGCTTCACAACATGCTGACAGTTGTAAGTGATTATTAAGTTAAAAAGTTTAAAAGTATTAGCCTTTTTTCTCATGCATTTTTTCTCTCATTTTCTTATTTCTTTTGCTTAAAATACATTGATTTATCAACTGTGATTATATATATATATATATATATATATATATATATATATATATATATATATATATATATATATATATATATATATAACCGTCGTGTTTGTTTTTTAATGTTTTAAAGCAACAATTTTAAGGCAGTTGCATTATATGAACTCACAAATGCTTCACAACATGCTGACAGTTGTAAGTGATTATTAAGTTAAAAAGTTTAAAAGTATTAGCCTTTTTTCTCATGCATTTTTTCTCTCATTTTCTTATTTCTTTTGCTTAAAAGACATTGATTTATCAACTGTGATTTTATATATATATATATATATATATATATATATATATATATATATATATATATATATATATATAACCGTCGTGTTTGTTTTTTAATGTTTTAAAGCAACAATTTTAAGGCAGTTGCATTATATGAACTCACAAACACAGGTTATTTTTCTAAAAATCCATGTTTATGTTCTGTATACACAGAAGAACAAAAGGCATGAGTAAGTAAGTAAAGGATGAGAGAATAGCATTTTTTGTGTGGATTATTCCTTTAACAGTGATACTTGCATGTTCACCTGCGAGGTCATCGGCACTCTCCTCCCTTCCCTGTTTGTTCCTCCTCTTCTTACGGTCTTCCTTGCGCCTCTTCCTCTCTTCACTGTTTATGCCTCCTTGATTACACTTCTTGATCTTGCATGTTTTTCTCTGTGTGGTCTCGGGGCACGGATCCCCACCAAACTGAGCATCCAGAGTGATCATGCGTGTGCGGATCAAGTGACCCTTCCCACAGGATTTACTGCACTCTGACCACTCGGACCACTCTGTCATCACACAATCCATCGCTAGAGAGAAAGACATCAAAAGAGACAATATTCAAACAGAGTAATATGCCATCAATATGCCTATCTCAGGGGAAATTGTATGATTTAAAAGAGGATGTTTATTATTATTATTATTATTATTATTATTATTATTATTATTATTATTATTATTATTAATTTATTAATTTATTAATTTATTTTTTAATAATATTACTAGTAATAATTATTAATTATTAATAATATTAATTTTCAATTTGAATTTTTTAATTTAAAAGTTGATATTTCAAGATCAGGTATGGGAAAGGCTGTACCTAGCTTTATTTTCATACAGATAACAATCAGATAATATTAGTTTTCGATTTAAATTAATTAATTTAAAATTAGACATTTCAACCTCAGATACGGGAAAGATTGTACCTAGCTTTAGTTTCATACTGATTATATAATCATAGAATATTTGTTTTCAATTGAATTCATTATTTTAAAAGTAGACACAAGCCTTTTATAGACATATTTTCTCATGTCTCTGCATCAAATATTTGCTGAATTTGTGACATATAGAAAGTTGCTCAAAGAGACCTAGATGGCAGAAATTGTTTTGTTTATTTTGAATTTTTTTTTTTTTTTTTATTGTCAGTGTACACAAATAAAAGTAAGCCTTTTTTTTTTTTTTTTTTTGATTTGATGGATTTTAGTCTTATCCGTATCTGAGTATTTAAGGTATCTTTAGAAAGTACATTTAGATTTCAAATTCAATATTGATTTTAGAACTGTTGAAAATATTTACAGTATCTAATGCAAGTACTTTAAAATTAACTGTAATCAAATTACCTAAAAATGAGCTGTAATTTAATTACAGTAATGCGTTACACCCAACACTGTCACTGGTTCACATCACAGCTGTCTATCTTTCCAGTGTATTTCTGATAAAACATTTCAGTCATGACAACTCTCTGAGTAGTTTTATGTGTTAAATTATTTGGTCTTGGCATACTAGATCTGCTATGTACGCTGCTGCAGAGCAAGTATGGAATTGCTACCGCCAGTAGATACACAGACACACTACTGTGACCATGTAAAATGTGCTTCGGCTGCATGAATAGACATAAATAAATGTAATAGTAGATCTAGACAGGTGGCTCTGAGGAAGAGGAGGATTTCAGAGAAATTCTAATAGTGTGTTGAAGGACAAGTTTACAGTGAAAACTGAACCAGAGTCTTTAAATTCTGAGCGAGCATTTTCATTGCCTTCAGACCATTCAGCTTTTGTCATGTAGTGAACAATATGACCGCTGGCAAATTTATTTAAAGGAACTATCTGCCTGCGCAATCCTTATGTCATGACTCAACCAGAAATGTAATCTTAAATTAAGCCCTTGTCAAGACAATTTTGGAAATAATGTGAGTCTCTAAAATAAATAAATGAAATCTGCCACAAGAGGTATTAATTTGTAATAGTAATGTATTTCTTAAAAGAAACCAAGGCTTCATTATCTCACTAAAATGTAAAGTACTAAATAAGTAAAATCATTGTATGTTTCAATAATAAAATAGTGATATAATATGTGTCTGCATATAATAAGGGCTTTGCATTGCAAATATACAACAGTTCAATGAAGAAGTTGAGTTAAGAAGTTGTCAGAAATCTTCTGTCCTGTTTCTGGAGCTACACACTTCAGATGTCCCAACTTGCATAATATCTGCACTAAATCATATCAGAGATTAGAATTGGAGTGTCCCAAATCATGCCAAGTTGAAAAGAGTATCCTACAGTTACTCAGATGGTCTGATATTTCAAAGGGTGGGGCAAGCCAACTTGTTATCACAATGTATCTCTTTTTTTTATGATGGATGGCCAGACAGGTCAGACTTTAACTCTACTTCTCCTGGAGCCACTGTCACAATTAGGACTGACTAACACACTGGCACACACTGAGACACATACTGTGTATCTGTTATGTGTGAGAGCTGTTAACTGTTATGTGTGTGTGTGTGTGTGTGTGTGTGTGTGTGTGTGTGTGTGATAGAGAAAGAGCATGTGTAACTCACGACACTCTGGCAGCATGCATTTCTCCATCTGTTCCAGCTCCTCATTGCATTCTCCCAACTCTGCAGGTGATTTGAGCATACGCTGACGCATCCGTGTGCCTTTACCACACGTCACACTGCAATCGCTCCAGTCCGACCAGGGGGACAGTAAACATGGGATTGTATCTATACACACAAAAAACTCAGCATCATAACACTGAGAACTGCAGACATGTGGGCGTTTATTCTGTGTAAAAACATTAATCTGGACTTGTTTGTGAGAATGTTAATGTAGACTTTTTGTGTGTGTGTGTGTGTGAATAAGATAATATTGGCATGCATGCAAATTTGAGTGTATGTGTATTTTATAATATAAAAAAATATATATATATTTTTGTATTTGTTATTTATAAAAAAAAAAAAAAAAAAAACTCATGTTAAATTGGCTGAATATGTTTGCGAGTGTTTTTTTTTTTTTTTTTTTTTTGAGTTATTGATTTGAATATGTTAAAGTGGGGCAGTGTGCTCACTACTTGTGTTCTGGGTATCCATATGAACATGTGAATGTTAATATGTACTTGTGGAGATGCGACCCAGACATTCACAGACACTGTGTGGGAATCTATTTAGCATACATGGATGTGCATACAGTATATTAATATAGACATGCATGTGAGTGTTTGCACTCACGGCATTCTGGCATCATACACTTCTCCACTTCCACCACCTCAGCCCCACAAATGGAGCCATCAGATGGGGGCATTTTCACCATCCGCTCCCGTCTTTTCATGCCAAGCCCACAGGTGGCGCTGCATGCATCCCATTCACCCCATTCAGTAACCAAGCAACTGCTTGGAGCTACACACAGAAACATACACAATACAAATGATAGAAGCACAGAATTCTGTTTAAAGATTATTAAAAAAAATATAATAATAATAATAAAAAAAAAAAGGTTAAAATATAAAATAAGGATTTGAATGGCTAGTTGTTATTTTAATTTATTCTACTAATCTGAACAATACATGAAAACAGTCATAGAACATTTAGATGAATAAGGATGTTAGCAGGAATCCAAGTACAGTAAATTATGCACAGGAACTTTGGGTATAGGAACATTTTAATCAACATTTCCTTCCCCCACAATTGGCAATTGTCAAAATTAATAAAAAATAAGTAAACTGTGATGAATCAATAAAACTATGACTGTAAACATCTGTTATATTTCAATGAATTTGGCTTGTTATGAGTCCACAGGTAAATAATACTCACAGCAGTCCTCATTGACAGTGCATGGCTCTGTCTCTTCAGTGGGATGAGTGCAAGCAAAGCCATCATCTGGAAACTGTTTTACATAGCGCTCCCTAGAACGCACACCTGCTCCACAAGACATACTGCATGGTGACCATGTGATCCATTCCGACATCATGCACGTGGAAGCATCTGTAAAAGATCACTGTTAGTCATGTCCTTGTTAAAAAATCTTTTAACACTCAGCCACCAGCCCTGCTAAAAAAAACACAGATCAAATTAAACCTGCAAGCAGCGATGAACGGGCCCTCGCACCCGGGCTCACCAGCAGCGAGTGGCTTTAGTAAAAAGGTGAACGGTGAGAAATGTGCATTTAAAGTCATAAATATAAGTGGAGAATATATATAATATATATTCTATATCTATCTATCTATATATATATATATATATATATATATATATATATATATATATATATATATATTCCATATATATGCCACTCTTCCTGTTGCCAGCAGGTGGCGCTATCATTATAATGGAATATTGGCCTTCAGGTGTGTTCAGGCCAGGACTCTCATTGAACATGTGAAGTTTGTGGAAGATCGGACATTTTATGCCTGAGTCACAACAACTTCCCTTGCTGTGGCGAGACATCAAAATTTTTCCTGGCGCCATAGATACGCCCTTTAACAAAAACTCAAAATCTCCACAATTTAACATTGCACAGGCCTTTAGATTAGACTGACCACAAAAAATACATTAATGTCAAAAAATTTCTAGGAGTAGTTTGTCACAGTATAAAATAAGTAACTTCCTGTTGCCAGCAAGTGGCGCTATGACTATGGCTGAATATGTGCAGGTAGATCTGTTTAGGTCAGGAGTCTTATCAAACATGAAGTATGGGGCAAATTGGACATTGTATGTCTGAGTTACAGCAACTTACTTTTTCATGGCGAAATATCGAAATTTGTCAGGCCGCCATGGACACACCCTTTAAAGAAACCTCAAGATCTTCGCAATTTAACATTGCAAAGGCCTTTAGATTACACTGACCAATTTTGGTGTTGATCTGAATAAATCTCTAGGAGGAGTTTGTTAAAGTACAACCCCTGAAAATGACAAAAACAACACCAATTTTGAAGAGAAATTCTAAATAACCGACTTTCTGTTGGGATTCGGATTTCGTACCAAGAGACTTTTTGGTAGGTATTGGTGTGTTACATGTGTCTACCGATTTTTGTACATGTACGTGAAACGTAGCTCGAGGCGCACTCCGTTGAAATTGTATGGGTGGCGCTATCGAGCCATTTTGCCACACCCGATGGAATATTGGCCTACAGATCTGTTCAGGCTAGGACTTTTATGACACATGTGAAGTTTGGGGAAGATCAGACATTTTATGCCTGAGTTATAACATCTTTTATTCCCATGTCGAGACATCGAACTTCGTCATGGCGCCATGGACGCGCCTTTTAATGAAAACTCAAGATCTTCACAACTTCACAACAGGCCTTTAGATAAGACTGACCACAAAAAAGACACTGATGTCATAAAATTTCTAGGAGTAGTTTGTTGCAGTGTTAAATGTGTCACTTCCTGTTGCCAATAGGTGGCGCTATGACTATAACTGAATATGGGCATGTCAGTCTGTACAGGTCAGGAGTCTTATCAAACATGTGAAGTTTGGGGCAGATTGGAGTTATAGCAACTTAATTTTTCATGGCGAATCATCAAATTTCGCCAGGCCGCCACGGACATGCTCTTCGATGAAAACTAAAGATTTTCGCAATTTAACATCTCAAACGCCTTTAGATTAGGCGGACCAAATTTGGTGTTGATCTGAATAAATCTCTAGGAGGAGTTCGTTAAAATACAACGAATGGAAATTACAAAAAATGCTCAAAATTTGCTCATAATATTATATTCCCATTGGGTTTAGAATTTTGCTCCAAGAGTCTTTTTTGTAGGTATTTGTGTGTTACATGTGTGTGCCTATTTTCGTGCATGTACGTGAAACAAAGTTGGAAGGCTGTTGATTTTTTTAGCATAGGGGCGCTGTCGAGCCATTTTTCCACACCCTCTTCTGAATCCTATATCAGATTAAAATTTTCACCAGGTTTGACGCATGTGCAAACTTTCATGACTTTTTGAGCATGTTTAAGCCCTCAAAAATGCAATTAATTTTGGAGAAGCGGAAGAATAATAATAAGAAACAGAGCAGATACAATAGGGTCCTCACACCATCGGTGGTTGGGCACTAACAGAGCAGATACAATAGGGTCCTCACACCATCGGTGCTCGGGCCCTAATTAGCTTAAGTTGACAGATGTTTTGGAACAGTGGTTTCCAGCCATGTTACAGATGGGGCACCAGAAACATGGTTTGGAATCACTGTTTTGGAACATGGAAGCTGGTTTCCAGGGCCTGGCAAAGACATCTTGGTCAAGGGGCAGCACTACTAGAACAATTACATCATAATAGTGGGCAACACATTTTCTAGCTGTATATATATATATATATATATATATATATATATATATATATATATATATATATATATATATATATATATATATAAATAAAAAAGCTTAATAATATACAATGCCACAATGAATTGCTAATATTACTTAATCAGTTATAGTCAGATGGGAAAGATTAAACGTTATGGTGCAATGCCTACTTCCCTCTTCTCTAAAATTACTGGCATTTATTCTGCTTGATAAAATGTGGCTTATTGAATCACTAATAAAACCATGAGTAAATATGACATCCTGGCAGAGGTGGGTAGAGTACCAAAAAAAGTAAAAGTAATTTATATATATATATATATATATATATATATATATATATATATATATATATATATATATATATATATATATATTTTTTTTTTTTTTTTTTTTTTTTTTTTTTTTTTCAGCCTTTACTCCAGTCTTGCAGTGTCACATAATCCTTCAGAAATACTTTTCATCAAAGAATCCTAAACAAAATGTCACAGGTTCCAAAAAATATTAAGCAGCAAAACTGTTTCCAGCACTGGTAATAAATCAATATATTACAATGATTTCTGAAGGATCATATGACTCTGAAAACTAGAATAATAGCTAATGAAAATTCTGATTTGCATCACTGAATTAAATTATATTTTAAAGTATATTAGTTATGTATATGTATAAATAACCTCTGACACAGAGTAGAGTGAAAACTTCTCACAAGTTAAGCTAAGTTACCGAACATCTGAACATAACTAACCAAATGCATATTGACTGATCTTCTTCTGAATGTTCAGCAAAAAGTAAACAAATGTATATTTCTGCAAGCCTAAATATTGTGGAAATATCCATATTAATTGTGCCTAGGCAAAGGCATTCCTCCTGGAACATAACTAACACAGTTTTGGAGGGTATTAATTTCATAATCTGTGACAGCTTATTTAATGTAAAAAATTATACATTGTATTTAATGCATAAGTTACACGTACAACAAACTGGTAATGTCATAGTGGTATTGTGTACTGTAATATAATGTAGCCTGAGCTATACCTGTTGAACCATGGACAGCACATGCTGTGTTAATCTAATAAAGATCTTCATCGCTAGCAAACAATAGCCTTTGCAAATTTTCTTTCAATTGACTGTAGATCCAGAGCCACGTCTTCAATGCTCTTGATGTTCTTAAACTTTCTGTTACAATTCTGAGTGAACCGCTTCAGACAGCTCAGCGCAGGCGGCAGGGAACTGAACAAATCATTCAAACAGATTTGTGAACCAATTCACTGGTTTGACAAATGGTTTGACACATTATTTTTTATTTTTTTTTATTTTTGTGAACAGAATTTACTCAAAAGAGTGAATCATTTGCGAATGGGCATCGCTCATTGCCAAGAGAAAAGTGGATGGCACGTTAGGAATAAACTGAAGTATTTAGAACTTGTATTGCATTAAGATAAAGAAACGAGAGGAATGTCGCCCACAATAACGAAGTAAAAGTTCAATAAACTCAAGTAAACTTGCCAGTGTTTCCTGTCTGAATTAACAATAAAACAAAATAAGCTATGCATTTTTTATATAGATTTCCACTCTGGCAACAAAAACTATGCAAAAGCTGCTGTGACCTTTTAATGTCTCCAAGTGGAAATCAATATTACTGCCCGTAGAGAAGTAAGATGCAACCTTACCCAAGAATGATGCAAATATTATGTTTCCTGATAAAAAAAATATCTAGTTAGCATTGCTTTAGGGCATTTGAAAAAAAAGTTCCTGTTCAAGACAGGGTGGCCCAAGATGTCTGATCAATTAAGCTCTTGGTATATACAAAAATGGAGAGTAAAGGTTGGCTCACCATAAAATTATATTTTGTTATGTTTTGACTGGTAAATTTAAAGAAAGAAATAAAGAAAGAAAATAAGAAAGAAAGAATGAAAGACAAACAACCAAAAAATGAATGAATGAATTAATGAACCATGTATTAATCAATCTGCTACAGGGAGAACTATGGATAAGATAAAATAATTAAATAAATAAATTATATGTTATAATACTTCCTACCCCCATGATTGCTATTTTGATATTGTGTCTTTACATACTATATTCTACTAACAATTGTGGATATCATTATGAAACATCCATTTCATCACCTGTAGGTACCCCAAAAATTGGAGCTGGTGTCCAAAAAAAAAAAAAAAAATAATATAATAAAAAAATACAAATTATATATATATATATATATAATATTATTAATATTATTTATATATATATAAATATATAATATAACTGATTATAATACATAATTAATTGTATTATTATTATTATTATTATTATTATTATTATTATTATTATTATTATTATTATTATCATTATTATTATTATTATTATATTTTTTGATATTGTTGTTCTTGATATTGGCCAGGACTCATACCAAACCCTTGAAAGTCCCATGAAAATAGTCTAATAGTTTTCAAAGTTATAAGCATTTTTAGCAATTTCATTATATTTTATGACCACAAGGTGGCACCAGTGGCCGAGTAATATTATTCTGAAGTCTGAAAAAAGACCTATAGTAGACTTTTTCAGTACATTTTAATCAGAGATAATATCGATATGAATGACAATAACTTCTATGTTCCTTTCCATATGGGGACTAAAATCCTGATTTTGTGTGTGTTTGATTCTGACCCTCATCACTGCAGCCGGGCCCCATGCACGGCTCAAAGTCTTGAGTATGCGGACAGGGCACACTGAGATCCAGCTGTGCCTTCAGCATCCTCTGCCTCATCCTTTTCCCCTTCTCACATGTCGAGGAGCTGCACGCGGACCACGGAGACCAGTTGGAGTAGATACATGTCTCTGGAGTGTCATCTTACAAAACAGAAAAGAAAAAGTAGGAGGATGAAAGACTCATAATAAGAACATTTCTGACTGTAAGCAATATTGAATCTCATAAAGGGAGTGCCCATAAGACAGAATTATTATAATTTTATATATATAAAAAAAAAAAAAATAAATACTGGGAACGTTTTTAAGCTGTTGTTGTTGTTTCAAATACACATCTGTGAGATTAAATGGAAAGCAAATATCAACTTTTGCTTAAACTTTTGTTTAAAGAGATGTACTTCAATATAAACTCTAAAGCCCTAATGTAATATCTCTCTAATCTGACAGGAAACAAGTTTTGTTGTGGTTATTGTGTATTCTTGTATGTAACAATAGTTATTTCTCTGAAGGGATTATGTAAGAAACATCAGAGACCAAGCTCGGGATTTTAATAAAAGATAACTGAGATTTCCATTAAGTCTCATGAGCTATGAAAGTTTATATTGAGTTCACCTAAACTGTTCTATCATACAAATGTGATTTTTCATCTAACATATTCTGGAAGAACCTGAAGAACAACAACCTATCGGTAAGCCCCGCCCCCCTCATTTACTGTTGCGACCTCGGAGTTGCTAACTGTCTTACAATGACAGCTGTCAGTGTGAAAACCTTGTCCCTATATATTTTTGATACATAATAAACACAGAAGGATGACTATGCCCTGTAGGCATATAAAATATTTTCAAATCACATTGCAAGCAGGAGAAGTCTCACTCATGTTGAGGTCATCACAATTGCAGATGAAAAAAATCCTGGATAAAAACTGTTTACTGCAAGGTACGATTAAATTAATTTACATTTAACCAGTTTAATATTAACAGATAGTGAAATGTAGACTTTCGGTTGTGTTTTTGCCCTTCACTGTACAGGATGTGAGAACAGTTCGCTATTCTTATTTGCACGTGAGCATGCATGGACTCACTAACTTTAACATTAGCCAGAGATACCTTGCTGGAGTGAAATATGACATTAATGTTCTGCTTGAGCAGATAAAAATTGTAACAGTGAGAGTATGACAACCAGAAAATGAAAGTGTTTGTCTTCATTGGGATTGGGGAATCTTCACTGGGAATGCTTACAGACATTTTGCTCAGTTTTGTTTTGGTTTAGGAAATATAATAAAATAAATTCCATTGCCCATGTTCTCAGTATACCTGGAATCAGTGTTACAAGTACCACAGGCATATTGTTTTTCAAGTTTTTAAGCATAAACCCCATAAAAACTATGCAAGCTTCGGATCTTTAAAGTCTAGTCTGCGTTCAAGGGGAAGAGCTTACCGATAGGTCAGTTGAAAATATATGAAAATATACTGTGATTAATTTTCTCATGTCTCCCAAACATAGCATAACCTCTCAAGAATACAGTTTACTCTTGGTCGGTCCTGAAGAGTTACTCTGGATATTGAATAGTTAAATCTCTCTCTCTCTCTCTCTCTCTCTCTCTCTCTCAAGGTCGATAAAGAGATGCAAACCTTCTTCTTTTTCCTCCTGGGCAATGTCAGCCACAATGTCGTCCACATTATCCGGCACAATGTTGCACTGCTCACCCTGAAGAAATCAGAAAACAACTTAAACTTCCTAACAGACTTTAAATGATGTCCCTCATTTAATAATTTTCTTTTATTCACTATTACCATCTTTGAGATAATAATAATTAAAAAAAAATGTTGACATGGGTTATACTTTTTCCCATTGTTCCTACTAATTCTTATACAGTAATCCTAACTCTCTCCCAGTCGAGAATGCATGACTTTCAATAATTTCAGGACACTGTTGTGACATGCTGGGTTCATAAATATGCATAATCTGTTTTTGTAGTTATTTCAGCTCTCAGTTTATAGACTTTTATGACATGAATAATGCAGAGCTGTTTTGCACAATAATAAAAGCTAAAACCGCAACAGCTAAGAACATTTTCTTTTGAAATGGATTTTTATTTTCTAAGACAAGCAAAGAAACAGACCTTGCGAGCAATTCTTTCTACCACAACTCTAGCCACAGGAGTGATTGCGCCACCCTCTGGGTCGTAGAAAGGGCTCTGTGGATGGTCTAAACTTGTGAGGGGACGAATTTTCTCCTGAGGTGTTGCAGGCTTGTTGGGAGACTATGGCACAAAATAAATAAATAAATCAGTTTAGCAAAAAGTCAAATGTTCAAATCATTTACTGTTATTTACTCTTTCTAATTGCATCCCTTTTTTCTTACACAGAACACACAATACATTTGGCAGAATGTTCAAGCTAAAAGAACCAAAAAACTAAAAGTTTTGCAGAACTGTTCTTTAAAAAAAAAGAAAAGAAAAGAAAAGAAACCTGAAAAAAAAAAAAAAAAAAAAACAGTATTTAAACAATATTTAAATACCCACATGATTTTCACTTATTTTATAACTGATGTCAAATAATAAACAATACAAAAGTAGATTCCTTTATAGTTATTGCATATTTTTACAGTTTAAAATCACCTCACACAACAAAGAGATCACCATAGCAAGCCTTCAGGCTTCTAAAAAGAGATTATCTCCACAGTCAACAGCAGCAAGATTGCTGAAAAAGTTTGTATATAACATGCACAACCAGGGGAGCAATATACATTATATACAAGGACCCTCTTAATGAAATGCGGAAAAATAAAAGTACGAAATCCAAGGCTGTTTTAGGACCAGACACTGTTAAAGGCATGCACCTGGTTTATTTATTTATTAACAGCACATTAGAACAGTTGGGATAAAGAATGGATACATACAAACATGCATACATTTTCTGAGGTAAATGAGAATGTTTCACATCCTGTCTATAGAACTTAAAGTATATTTAACACATAATATTCCTCTAGCCACCCAACCAATCTACAAGTAAAAATATTATCCTCTTGATATTTGAATAATAAAAAAAAAGCAAATTAAAAACAAACGTTGACACACTTGTAGATGGCAGACTCAAACTATGGTCATGTCATGATACTGCCTTCATGTCCCGACTTTTCTCTAGTCTTGAGGCAGGATCATGACAGAGCCGTGTTTTGTGTACAAGCACATGGCCTTGTCTTTTGGCCATGTGCTTGTGTTGTCTCATTCCCTTGCCCCGCCCCCCTTGTTATCCTAGTCTTGTTGTGATTGCGTATCTGTGCCACCTGTCGTGTCTTAATTGTTCCCCTATTTAGATCTCCTAGTGTGCTCTGTCTTTCGTCGGTTCATTGTTCCACTCTGTGAATGTTCTACTTATGTGTTCCTACCTGTCAGCCTCCTGAGATATCGTGTCCTTGTAACCCCTCAAAGAAGTCGTTGTACTACCGTGAGTGTTTGTTAGTAGTTAGTGTTCAGAGTCTTTGTTTACCTTGTTTATTGTGTTTTGTAGAGTTATTTAGTGTCTACCCTAGTCCTTGTTTTCCCCCTTGTGGGTTTTGTTTTCCCCTTTTTGTATAATAAATCTTGTGTTCAGTACATCCTGTCTGCATCTGAGTTCGTCCCAAACCCATCCACATAACAGAATGAACCGACCAAATAGGAACTCAGCAGACAGGATGTCCTCCACTCCTCAACCCCAATTGGAGTTCCGCCAACAATGTTGGATGTCGCCCCCCGCCGAGAAGAAAAGGGTTGCCCTGCCATACTCGCCTGAGAACGAGTGGTTTCTCCGCAATTATGCCCGGCTGTGGGAGAAGTTCTCCCAGGAGGCGCCGCAGGGTACCCCCCAGAGGTCCCCACCATCTACCCAGCTGCCAGTGATCCCCGAGGGTCATCTCCTGGCAGTTACTACACTGGGGGAACAGGCAGATCCCTCCCAGAGTCCTGAGGCGCCTTCCACAGCCATCAGTCTCCCCAGGAAGCATGGGAGACGATTGTCGTGGGAGTCCGCTTCAGAGTCTTCGGCGTCCGAGTCTGCCCTGCCTGAGACCAAACTCCCCCAACCCGCCTCTGACCCAGCTGTGGCCTCTGCACCGCGGCCAAGGAGGAAGAGGAATAAGAAGGGGCCTGCCGGTCCTGTGACCCTGTCTCCTCCTGATTCGGCGAGGTCTCCTGAGCCAGCGGCGGTGAGCGCTGGCATGCCCGAGCCAGCGGCGGTGAGCGCTGGCGTGCCCGTGCCAGCGGCGGAGAGCGCTGGCGTGCCCGAGCCAGCGGCGGTGAGCGCTGGCGTGCCCGTGCCTGCGGCGGAGAGCGCTGGCGTGCCCGTGCCTGCGGCGGAGAGCGCTGGCGTGCCCGTGCCTGCGGCGGAGAGCGCTGGCGTGCCCGTGCCAGCGGCGGTGAGCGCTGGCGTGCCCGTGCCTGCGGCGGAGAGCGCTGGCGTGCCCGTGCCAGCGGCGGTGAGCGCTGGCGTGCCCGTGCCAGCGGCGGAGAGCGCTGGCGTGCCCGAGCCAGCGGCGGTGAGCGCTGGCGTGCCCGTGCCTGCGGCGGAGAGCGCTGGCATGCCCGTGCCTGCGGCGGAGAGCGCTGGCGTGCCCGTGCCTGCGGCGGAGAGCGCTGGCGTGCCCGTGCCAGCGGCGGTGAGCGCTGGCGTGCCCCTGCCAGCAGCGGAGAGCGCTGGCGTGCCCCTGCCAGCAGCGGAGAGCGCTGGCGTGCCCATGCCAGCAGCGGAGAGCGCTGGCGTGCCCGAGCCAGCAGCGGTGAGCGTTGGCGTGCCCGAGCCAGCAGCGGAGAGAGCTGGCGTGCCCGTGCCAGCAGCGGAGAGAGCTGGCGTGCCCGAGCCAGCAGCGGTGAGCATTGGCGTGCCCGTGCCAGCAGCGGAGAGAGCTGCCGTGCCCGTGCCAGCAGCTGAGAGAGCTGGCGTGCCCGAGCCAGCAGCGGTGACCCTTGACCCTGAACCGGGGACTAGGAAAACTGTTTCTAAGTATGCAGTCACGAGGGCGGAGGAGAGAGCCGCGGCCGAATCTGCAGCCAAAGCTTTATTACAGTCTGTCTCCTCTTGTAAGGAGATGCCTGTCATAATAGCTGCCAAGACTCTGTCAAACTATTTGTCTCTTCTTGTCCAGATCCTGGAAATCCCCACCAGTCCTGTCTTGTCCCCTGACCCTGTCCCCAGAGACCCCGAGCCAACCACAGTTAGTGCTATTCCTGACCCAGTTTTTGTCCCCACTGATGTTGCCGAGTGTCCTGTTGATGTTTCCCCGTGTCCCGTTGATATAGTTCCCCCGTGTCCCGTTGATATAGTTCCCCCGTGTCCCGTTGATATAGTTCCCCCGTGTCCCGTTGATATAGTTCCCCCGTGTCCCGTTGATGTTGTCGAGTGTCCAGCTGTCTCCCCGTGTCCACCTGTCTCACCGTGTCCAATAGATGTTGTCCCATGTCCTGCATCTTCCCTTGCCATGTCCCCTGTCAGTAGCCCTGAGACCACTCCCCGCCCTAGACCACCCAGACCTGCCCGGACCCCTCGTTGTCAGCCTTCGTCCCGTCCTCCTAAGACTCCTGTCCCACCCACCCACCCTGGTCTGTCCCCCATTAACTTTGTGGTCCCGCCTCCTCCCCTTTCCTGTTTGTTTTTTTTTTTTATTTGTCACCCTAACCCTGTCGTTGTCTATTCATGTTTGCCTTTGTTATTATTTGTCATGTCTTGTTGGTTTTTGTCTCTGTCCCAGTCAGTCTTGTCCCGCGTTTGATGTTCCCTTGGGGAGCGTCTGGAAGCCGCTCCTTAAGGGAGGGGTTCTGTCATGATTCTGCCTTCATGTCCTGACTTTTCTCTAGTCTTGAGGCAGGATCATGACAGACCCGTGTTTTGTGTACAAGCACATGGCCTTGTCTTTGGGCCATGTGCTTGTGTTGTCTCATTCCCTTGCCCCGCCCCCCTTGTTATCCTAGTCTTGTTGTGATTGCCGTATCTGTGCCACCTGTCGTGTCTTAATTGTTCCCCTATTTAGATCTCCTAGTGTGCTCTGTCTTTCGTCGGTTCATTGTTCCACTCTGTGAATGTTCTACTTATTTGTTCCTACCTGTCAGCCTCCTGAGATATCGTGTCCTTGTAACCCCTCAAAGAAGTCGTTGTACTACCGTGAGTGTTTGTTAGTAGTTAGTGTTCAGAGTCTTTGTTTACCTTGTTTATTGTGTTTTGTAGAGTTATTTAGTGTCTACCCTAGTCCTTGTTTTCCCCCTCGTGGGTTTTGTTTTCCCCTTTTTGTATAATAAATCTTGTGTTCAGTACATCCTGTCTGCATCTGAGTTCGTCCCAAACCCATCCACATAACAGGTCATGACTGTATGGTCTCCAGTAGACTAAATTAAAACATTCTTCTTTTTTATCACATTTTTATTTTGTTCCATTATTAACACGGAGATAACTCATTTAGTGGAGTTTCACTTTGAGCAAATGTGTTATAGTCACAACCTTATATTATTCAAAGACCTCAGGAGGAAAGTACTTCACTGCAAGTACTTCATATCTAAACATTCTCTCTCTCTCTCTCTCTCTCTCTCTCTCTTTCTCTCTCAGATATGAAATGTAATGAAAAATTCTATATAAAATAAGAAAAATGCTAATTAGAAGGGATGTTTGGACCCCACTATATGAGTGCTCACCTCGTAAGTGACCCCACTGTCTGTACCCGCATCCCATGGAATGAGGTCCTGAACCACCTTCTGGACCCAGCCACACTCTCTGGTGCAGAGGTCCTCTGATGACAGACCCACGTTCCAGTCAGGACTGGGACCCAGCATGGTCAGAAAGGACATTAGGTGACGTGTTCGGTCCACTGAGAACTCAGCTGAAGGAGCTGCTCGACTGCAGGTAAGAGAGAAATCTGGTGTATTCATATTTATATAGCATATGTCACATTTGTTATGTGTTAGGATATTGTTTTCATGAAAACAAAACGATAATTATTTACTTCATATTAAACAATAACTAATAATTAATAACTGTAATGCAAGCAAGCATGCAAAGAAAGAAAGAAAGAAAGAAAGAAAGAAAGAAAGAAAGAAAGAAAGGTTTTAATTGTTAAGTATTTATGGAACAGTATTTATTTAATGATTTCATTTCAAATAGAATATCATGACAATATATATATATATATATATATATATATATATATATATATATATATATATATATATATATATATATATATATATATATATATATATATGTGTATATATGTATATGTATATGTATATGTGTATATGTATATGTGTATATGTATATATGTATATGTGTATGTGTGTATTTGTGCTGGAGGGGTGTGTTATCACTGAATGGCTTGCCATTGTGTTCTCCTCTTAAACATGAAATTGGGAGTCCTTTTGTAGTCACCACTCTGACTGATATTTTCACATCATGATACCTCTTATCTGGTAATTACTCCTCTGAACTATCCTCTCCATCACTTATTCAAAAGACAGCACTAGCCCAATTGCAGAGCAGTAATTGTTCTAGCAATCAGTGAAACAGGAACTTAGTTATTTATTATGTCCACACAAAAACTATATAATATTACAGAGTTTGCATTTTATTTTTTTATTTTGTATTCCATTAACATGTACAGAATACTGTAATTCCTTTTTTAAATAATTTGTTCCCCAATTATTATGTATCACTCATGGAGTGCATATATGTATAGATGGGAGGGGAGGGTCAGGGCCAAGAAAGGGGAACAAACATCCATTCCAGGGCAGTGAAGACCAAGGAGAATCCAGAGGAACAGTAGACTGGGAGCAGCCAGTGGACTAATGGACCACAGCAGAACCAGAAGAAAGAGGAACAAGAGTAAAGACCAAAGCGGAACTTGAGGATCTGAAGTCTGAGGTGGAGTCAGTGAGACTGGGGACCAAAATGGAACCAGGGGCATGGAAAAGGGTGGAGCCAAGGGATCGGAGGATCAAGGTGGAGCCAGGGGATCAGAGGACTTTGTCTGGGTTAACAAACCCAGAGATGTGGTTTTGCCAGACCAGAAAGCTATAATCAAGCTGGTGAATTCAGATCCTTGTTGTGAAGGCTTTCATGCTGGATAGACCAGCAGAAGGGAAAGACGGGTTCTGGATGAAACCAGAGACTAGAAAGGCAAAAAGGGCTTAAGGGGTTGGCATTAGGCATTATGGCATTGTTAGTTCCAAGGAGAATATAATGTAATTTATATGATGAACTGAACAATGTGTGCTGGATCAGGGATAGACAAGGCCTAAGAACATCTACTGGTACTTGAACTTCCCTGTCCTTAACTTGAATAAGCTGTTCCCTTATCAAAAGCTACTCTCGATGCTGCGCTCGATAGCGCTAATGAGAACATTCTTTGTTCGACCGGTTGTGAAGCAAGTGTGTCAAACACGCCAAGAATTGGCTAAAATAACCTCGGTAGGTGACATCACATATTACACGCACCTGAAGGTTATAAATAGACATGACACGGAAACACCCTCAGGTTTCTTTGTCTTCAAGGACCACATTGTGTGTTTACGTGTGTGTTAGAGTTGAGTAAATAAGAAAATAAATAGAAAGAAAAAAGGGGGAAAATCTAAATAAAACACTGCGATGCAGGATGCAGTAAAATATTAAAAGAGAAAAAAAGAGAGAATGACAGAATCAAATAAGAGATGCTTGCCTCCGTGTCAGAGGCTCATCTCAGAGGATGATCCTCACAGATTCTGTTTTGAGTGTTTGGGGGAAGAGCACGCTGCCCTCGGGCTCGAGGGAGTATGCGAGCACTGTGACATGTTATCTATTAAAGTGCTTTGCGCGCGGCTTGCATTTTTCAAAAATTACAAGCCGGCAGATTCTCCCTCATTAAGATCCTCATTAAGATCGATCTGGCCGAGGCACGTGGCATGACTCCGCCCCTTTCTCTGGCGCTCTTGCCAGATCATGAAGCCCTCGCGTCCGTTTCTCAAGTGCGCCCTGGCGCTTCTTCTGAACGGCCCGAGGAGACTTCATCTGTTCCCTCTGTTGAGATGGAAAGCGCCACCTCAGAGC
>NC_068385.1:26049079-26275019 GCF_023724105.1 Carassius gibelio | reverse complement strand
GTTGTGATTTCAGTTATGTGCACTTTCCAGAAGTTTGTGTGGTCTCCAGTGGAGCAGCTGTGGGAACACCTGGCCTGATACTACATCACAATTTGCAATGGCACAGAGTCTCTCACAAAGCGGATGACAGATTCAAGATGATAGTTATTATAGCTTTCAACGATTCGGTGACAGCTACCTTTCGTATGATTACCAGCTTCTTGTGCAGAATCCCACTTATCCCCCACTGTCCATGATTCTGCTCTGCCTACGATGTCTGAATCACTTTCAAACGTGAAGAACAACACCACAAGGCAGACCTTTGCACAGGAATTGTAATCTTATACATTTGATTTTTGTTAAGTGCAAACAAAAAATATACCAAACAATATGTTGCTAATAGTTTAAAGCAGATTAAGATGCAATGAGACTCAAGTTACAGTGCATTACAACATTAACATTATCAAATGAATTCAACATAAAACATTCATATTATTTAGTATTTGTTTTTATATAAAAGTGGTTGATTATTAATTGAATAAATTGTTAATTGAAAAATGAAATAAATTTATTGTATAATTATTAATAAAAAATGCAACAATGTATCACAAATAATTAACAAAATATAAGTGGTTAAGTGTTAATTAAATCTATAAATATATATTAAATATATGTTGTTATCAGACTGTTCCATGTTTTCTGTTTGTTTTTATTTCTGTGACCCGGTTTCTGTTCCCTGTGTATCCAGTTAATTTGTCCCAGGTGTTTCATATGTTGTTTCATTAGTCACAGGTGTTCCTCGACTCCCCCTCATCAAGTCCTGTATATATAATGTTCCAGTGTGGAGTTACTTTGTTGGATGTTAAATGTCTTCTGAGTTCCTGAGAGTTCCTAACCTGACTATGTCAGACTTCGTACTTCTGCTCAATTTCAGTTTGCTTCAGTCTGAGATAGCAAATCATCTCCCAGTTTTCCTCCGGCTCCAAACCAGCCAGCCAATTAACGAACAGAGGGTGGGCTGAGAGCCGTGATGTAGACACTAAACTAAGTGTAAGCAGTGAATTTAAGATTGTAGTTTAGGTTAGGGAAATTGAGCTGTACACGTCATAACCAAACGTTATGTGATTGGCTTACGGGTACACCAATAATTATAAACTTCAGACAAGAAAATATATATATATATATATATATATATATATATATAAAAGGTTAATTCAAAATATTTAGAAATAATAGGATATGAATATTAATAAAATAAAATGTTGTGTATCTGGATCCATTTTACATCTGCATTGGCTTGTTTCCAGGGGTCTGGCCCCCGTTGGCCCTTTGATCTGGAGGCCCCTGACAGTTAGAGACCTAGTGACAGTGACTCTGTTAGCTGAGGCCATAATCCCTCCTGGATCTAGGCGTAACAGCAGTTTTGGAAACAATGGCATGAAAATATAATTGTGAAAATGGAGTACATTGCAAGAGTATCCCAGTGTGTCATATAGTTAAGAGTCGTAAATGGTCCCCCGGGAAGGATTTAACCACTGTTTGCATAACTGAGAATCATTGTGATCCAATCTTACTTAAAGTTCAGTGTAATTGGTCATTTAACTTGTGTATAGTAATTGCCTTGCCAACTAAAAACAAATTAAGAATATTTTATCATTTTTCTGCTAAGCAATAGCTTAAACTAGATACTAAGCCATTATCACAGCCTGACCAAGCTGTAAGGCTGATCCGTTTTACTGGTTTTGGATTGGTAAGGCTAAGAAATCAGTTGAATTACCATAAACCAGAGTAATCAAGACTAAGTAATGACAACAAACCACATTAAGATGTTTTAAGCTGTTTCTGAAGGGGTAATAGTTTTGGTGAGTAATAGCAATGAATAAAAGGATAGTATTGTATTTGTAACTACTCATTGTTAAAAAAAAAAAGGAGAATTATTGCTAGAAGTGCTGATAGAAAACAAAAATTGCACGAAGAGAAAAAGAAAAATTTATTCATTTATTATCTTTTTTTTCACTATTTCATCTGGAGGCAATATTTTAAAATTACAATTAATTTAATGATTTTTTTTTTCTTACAAAACATGCAGTTTTTCATTTCACGAGATGTTAATTGATGGCCTGGAGTCGTGTGGATTACTTGTGGAGTTTCCAGTATGCTACTAACCTGATCTCATCTGTCTGTGATTCACGGTATAAAGACAGGGAGACGTTTGCCACAAAATACACCCAGTCTTCCATTACTGTAGATACGACTTCATAAAGATTTTTTTCATAAGCATAAGCTGATAAAAACTGCACTTAGAGAAAGCTAAGACCGCAATCACTCACACGTAAACACAAGCCAAAGATCTATTTGTGTTTGTTTTGTTTTTGCAAGAAGAGCCCCCAAAAGCTTAAAATGCATACTCCATGTGTCAGGCACGTGCACAGGTAGGGCTCAACCTGTGCAGAGCACATGCCCTTTTTGCCCTTACACTCCGAAGTGCCCTTTTTTTGGTGGTGTTTTTTAATTTTTTTTTATCAATGCTATTGGTCACCCTTTACATCTGTTTGTCTGTTTTACAAATATTTAGCAAATGAAAGTTCTTAAAACGAGCTTGTGTAAATCTTATTCGATCCTCAAGCTGTCAGTAAGCTGATAACTCCGCCCCCTCTATATTCATTAAATCAACTGAAGTTCCACAGCAGCCGCACAGTAGACAACAGCTGAGCTGAACAAAGTTTTGCGAAGGGTAAATACATATCTTGTTGTTTTAATAAGTACTACTAAACACTATGTCTATAAAGGCTCATATTTTATTTATTTGATGTCTGACTGACTGAGACATGTGGGGTGTCGCCTGAGAGAGGGGGCTAGCATTTGCCATCTAGTCATAGCCAATACATAGCCAACACTTAAATGGCCTGTGCATACAGTAGCATTTAATCTTTTATAAAATGCGATTTTGGCCAAATGCATTTTACCACAGGAAAAACCGAGCGCTCCGTCTATATAGCTACAAAAACTAGTTTGTAACCTGTAGATTAAAGTGTAATGTGATGCCGGCAGGCAGGCACCGTCGCCGTTTTAATGACGGACAAAAAAAAATTCACATTTGCACACTTTCGCTGGTCAAAAACTATATATTGATAAGTAATACAACAACATATAATTTGTTTTTACCATCGGAAAATCATAACAGGTGCGCCCCCGCGCTGTTTCGTACTGGAACTTACACAAAGCGACGAGTGATCCTCGTCACCTAGATAACATTTATAAAATATATTTCTAAGAAATTTCTTCTTTGATTTATGATTGCTGATACACTTAATTTATTAACATTTAGGCTAATCATGTTTTGGTATACTCTCCGTTTGTCCTCACATGTATAACATGTAGTAAAACATGGTAGGCGGATGTTGGATATGTTATAGTTACGGTATGGCTATAGTTTCTTATAATCTGGAATTGAGTTGAACATAATTAAATTATATTTCAAAAAAGTTTGTCAAAAATACTTGACTCATTGCTCACCTTCCCCTCTTCTCAAAGTCATTCATAATCATGTAAACCAAATAATACAAATTAGCTTATAAAACCAAACAGAATAGCTAAAAAAGAGAATATATATATATATATATATATATATATATTTTTCTTTGCAAAGTTCATAAAAAAAGTGCATAAAGTTCAATAAAAAAGATTTTGGTTTCTGTTTGGTGTTATAAGCTAATTTGTATTATTTCTTTAACATGTTTATGTATGAGTCAAGTATTTTTTTTTCGCTATAAATGCAATTTAAAAAAAGAGGGAGTACACAAGAGCTGTTGTAATTAGGTTTAGATAAGCCCTTAAAACCCTGTTTATCTATATTATCTAATTATCTAATATTATTATTATGGTTGTTATTAATCGTGAATAAATCTAAAGCTTTTGAGACTATTATTTTGTGTTAATGAATTTGTCATGAAGATGTGACCATTTCTTCCTGTTATGCAGGCTTACTAAATAATCTTGATATAAAAAAAGGGAGGGGGGTGCCCTTTTTCAGTTTCAGCACATGCCCCTCAAAAGGTCTGTGCACGGCCCTGCCATGTGTCATAGAGCCAGATCATCCAGTGTGGTTTGATCTTCCAAAAAATGTCAAAGGAATCCTGGAATGCGAAGCGAGGTCATCATAACACATAAAAGGAAAGACAGAACAGTGTGTTCACAGCATATGCTGTTTCTGCATGCATTGTCTCTCTCCTTTTACTTACCCAAAAATGATGATTCTGAATTTGGCCTCAAGGAGGCCTTTTTATCAAAAGTACTTTGATAAAGATTTTGAAAAGAATCTGTTTTCTGTGTAGCGCAGTGTAGGAGTGCAGGCATGATGTGGTAGGGGAGGGTAAAGTGTCATATGCCTTTTGGGCTCTCAGTGTACGCCCTTATGCGTTGTTCTGTCTCAGCCATCTACAAACATATTTGTATACATTATATAATATTGCTGAGAGATTCTTTTTCCCTTCAAGGCACGACTGAATGTATTGTATTTTAGAGCACAACAGTCCCTAAAACAGCATTATCAGGTGCAATAAATGGTTTTGCCGTTGAGTGTGTGGGTTGTGCACAGTTAACCCTTTCGAGTCGATTAACGCATATATGCGTTTTGAGTCATTTTCACCTGATAACCCCGAAAAGAACTTAAATTACACTCTCAGTTTTAATCGTACAGATAAGAGCAATACATCAATCGAATCTGTAAAGGGTCTAGTTTTTTTTGGATACAGACATAATAACAAAAAACCTTTGTGCACTTATAAAATAAAGATAACAAACAAGGTGCGCTGTCTACAGTCTTTGTCTCCGCTGATCGTCATGTACAAACATTTCATTAAAATGAACTGTAACTCCGTGAATACTCAACGAAGAGACATGAGAGAGATATCTATAGAAAGCCTGGAATGTCTACTTTTAAACTAAACAAGTGCTGCCGAAAACAAATATTCTGAGATAAAGTAATCCATATGAAAACAACGCGATGTCTATTTTTCATATCTCCGCTCATTATATCTAATGTGACCACGCCCCCGCGCTGAACGCGCTATTCAGATTCAAACTGAAGCGCGCGGCTTGAATACGCCCACACAGAAGAAAAAGCAGCCAGACTATTCTTCAAGTTTTTATTTTATTTTACTGTTTGCTTCGCGATGAGAGGACTAAGACATAATTCACCCCAAAAAGATGTGATGTGGTTGAGGATTTGAGAAATGGATTTCCTCAGAAAAAAGAATGAAGCACTTTATTCAGCAGAGATCATAAACAGAGTAAGTCTCTCTTTATTTATTTGTACTAGTTTTCACATAACGTGTAAACATTTTACTAGTTAGACTTTTTCCAAATACTTTTTCCAAACTATAATTCCTGACTAAATGTATAATCAAGTGAAACATTATGAAGTTTCAATAACAATATACAATACTAAACCATAAACATCTGGGATTTTCTAAACCTAGAGAAATAAGCAAAATACAACAGAATAGCTGAGGAATAAAACTCTTGTTGCAGTCTCATCCACAATGACTCTTAAACTAACCCTGTTAGGCTGAAAGTACACAATAGGATTTTATTGATGGCTCAAATAGGACCAATTAAAATCATTTAATGGTTTAAATTAATTAAGATGCAGATTGCTCACTTCTGCAAAAGTGTGTCTTTGATGGAATAGTTCACCCAAAAATTTGTTGGAAATTTACTCATCCTCAGGCCATCCGAGGTGTGGATAAGTGTGGTTCTTTATCAGAACAGATTTGGAGATATTTAGTATTAAATCACTTGTTTTCTCTGTAGTCAATGGGTGCCGTCAGAATAAGAGTCCACACAGCTGATAAAAACATCACAATAATCCAACTAATCCACACGACTCCAGTTCATCAAACCATTGTTATTCGGAAAAGCGGCAGGTGTGTAATATGTCCTTCATTAAGGAGTTATAACTTTAATCCATAGCCTCTAAAAAAAATAAAAAATAAAAAATAAATAAATAAATAAAAAACATTGTATATATAGATACAGTATACAAAAAGTCTTTATTAATGGACTGGATTCTCATTCTGACGGCACCCATTCATTGCAAAGGATTCATTGGTGAGCAAGTAATAAAGTGTTACATTTTTCCAAATTTGTTTGATGAAAACAAATTAATAATAATTATTATAATAAAATAAAATAATAATTTACATCTTGGATGGCCTGAGGGTACATTCTTAGAACAATTACATTTTTCTGTAAACGTGCTTTTTGTTTTGTTTTTCAATGTTAAATAACATTCATGAGAAAGTACAAAATTAAACCAAATATTACAACATCGTATGCATTAATGCATTTAACAACATTTAGCAAAAACAAGTGGCATCTGTCTTTGCTGGGAAACCCTGGTCTCTGGGAAACAACAATAAGAGTACACTGTAAAAAAATCTTTTGTTGACTTAACTCATTATTTTTTGTTATCTTTTTGCATGGGTTTTTTTGAGTTAAACTAACTTATTTGGAAAAGTGTACCTGACAAATTTGGAAAGGTTTACCTGACAAGTTATAAAGTACAATGAACTGATTTAATTTAGTTAATTAAACTTCGAACTTAAGTTCAGCCAACTAAAGTTAAGTTATCTAAACTACATCCAATAAGTTCAGCCAACTAAAGTTAAGTTATCTAAACTACATCCAATAAGTTCAGCCAACTAAAGTTAAGTTATCTAAACTACATCCAATAAGTTCAGCCAACTAAAGTTAAGTTATCTAAACTACATCCAATAAGTTCAGCCAACTAAAGTTAAGTTATCTAAACTACATCCAATAAGTTCAGCCAACTAAAGTTAAGTTATCTAAACTACATCCAATAAGTTCAGCCAACTAAAGTTAAGTTATCTAAACTACATCTAATAAGTTCAGCCAACTAAAGTTAAGTTATCTAAACTACATCCAATAAGTTCAGCCAACTAAAGTTAAGTTATCTAAACTACATCTAATAAGTTCAGCCAACTAAAGTTAAGTTATCTGAACTACATCCAATAAGTTCAGCCAACTAAAGTTAAGTTATCTAAACTACATCCAATAAGTTCAGCCAACTAAAGTTAAGTTATCTAAACTACATCCAATAAGTTCAGCCAACTAAAGTGGTGTTTTGAAACTTTAAAACCTGCAGCAGAACCAAATAATGAATTACTACTTGAACATTAATTTGTAAGCTACATTTGATTTAAACAAAAATGTATGGCAAATTAACAATCACTAATACAATTTTCAGTACAAAGTTTATTGCAATTAACTCCTAAAAACACCAGAAAAAAACTAATTGAAAGGTGTTTTACACCTGTCTCAATGCAAGTCTTGTGGATTAATCTGTTACATAACATTAAACAAGATCACCCCACAGCATTCAATATAGAAATATCCTTTGTTCCAAAAGAAAATGTTAAAACATTGTTAAACACATTATAGACTTATGAATTGGCTTAAATGCCATTTTAATATAAACTAGGTTATCAATTTTTTATGCTCTCAAGCTTCAACAAATTCATCAATTAAACTAAACACTTTAAAATGCCACTCCCACAACATACAATATAGAAACATCCTGTTCACAACATTCCTTTCAAAAAGAAACTCTGAAAAGCATTAACACATTAAAAGACGTATGAATTGGTTTCATACCTCCTTAATCTCAACTTAGCTGATGCTTTAACAAATTCATCAATTAAATTGAACATTACTCTTAAAAAAAAAAAAAAAAAAAAAAAAAAAAAAAGAGAGGAAAAAAAAAAAGGACATAGCAAAGGTTGCAGGCACTTCACCGCATTAGTTGGTTTTTCAGTCCATGAACTTTAGCGGAGCAGCTTTCCCCATCAATGTTCATAAAGATCCGCTGGATCACCTCAAAGGTGTATCGCAGCTCTTTGGGATAGCTGATGTTTAAAGCGTAAAGCAGTCCAAACAATGTGACAAAGGCATTTGGAATGTCTTGGAGATCCACAATGACAATCTCCCCCTCCAGTATCACAGCCATATTCACGACGTCGTCTGGGAAGGCACAATCTTGTCTGGTGTCCTCGCTCACTGACAAGATGCCCACCTTAACACTCTGAACAACATCGACCTCATTGTCAGTCGGCTGAAAAAAAAGAGAGAGAGAGATTAAAGATTTAGCGGTAGACTAGAACTTTCATTACCACATTAAACATACATTTTAAATGCCGTAAATGCCGGTTTACATTTTAGTAGTGTATTTTTTTTTCTGTCTATGCCAATAAAATGTTTGTCTATGCAAATCAAATTTTTCTAGAATGATTTTCCAAATAGAGCTATTCAAGTAATCTGATGAATATTCTTCTACTTTTTATAAAATAAAAATCACAGAAAAATGTCAAAAGGAGGTGTGCACTATGCACAATCAGCTGTGTTTTTAAATTCAGAATAAGGGTATGTTTACATGACAATGATGTATTAAAAACAGACAACAACATTGTCAAAATGATCCCTGTTCACACGGATCTGCGAAAACGTCAGTAGTTGGCGATGTCACTTCATCAAAAAACACATACGCGCAATATGTTACCGTTTTCAGATTCATGTTTTTGTTGTTTACATAAAGACGGTAACAGTATCATTTTCGAAACCTTGTGCTTTGAAACTTCATGTTCAGTGCTCACTTCAGTTTTCATGTAAACAGCCCCTAAGTTTTAGAATAGAAGTTATTGATAAAGGATTATTTGTTTGTGAAAATGTTAGTATGCAGATTTCATATGCAAATTCATTTGTACACATACTTGTTGAATAAGATCCAGTTTGCTTGGTACTTTTTTTGTCTTCATTTACAGCGAAATGATTTGATTCAATAGTAATTTTTGCAAATTCAGAAAAATTCAACAATACACAATTAAAACTGATGATTCACAATTAATGATTCGATTCTGCATTTTGCGTTTTTAATATTGTGAAATGAGTTTGGATGTACTGATCAGTCACATGAAAAATAGTAAAACCAACATGAAAAATAATCGTGATATTCCTGAAAATAATCGTGCTCTGATATTTTTGCTATATCACGCGACCACCTCTACTTGAAAGATAAAATATGATATAGCAATACAATACATTTTAAAAGGCATAATTAAGCATAACATAACTGAAGGAAAGCCAAATAATGATTCATATTCTTATGGTTTCAATGAAAATACAGGTATCTATAATCTGTATCACCAAAATATAAAAAGTACCAAATAAAAGCATCACTATCATACTAAAGTGATATTGGTGCATCCTTATTCCAGTTTTAATGGGAAAAAATACTAAAATGTTTACCTCACAAACTTTGAAGACGTTTTCTGGTTTCTCCCTCATGTAGTATGGAAGGCCCAAAATAACTGCTCCCCTCTTCTTCTGGTTACAACTCTGCCAAAAAAATGTGTTCACTTGACGGAAGTGTTTTGTTTGTATATACAGTACAAGTCAAAAGTTTGGAAACATTACTATTTTTAATGTTTTTGAAAGAAGTCTCTTCTGCTCATCAAGCCTGCATTTATTTGATCAAAAATACAGAAAAAACAGTAATATTGTGAAATATTATTACAACTTAAAATAATAGTTTTCTATTTGAATATACTTTAAAAAATAATTTATTCCTGTGATGCAAAGCTGAATTTTCAGCATCATTACTCCAGTCTTCAGTGTCACATGTGACATCCAGTCTATCACATGATCCTTTAGAAATCATTCTAATATTCTGATTTATTATGAGTGTTGGAAACAGTTCTGCTGTCTAATATATTTGATGAATAAAAGGTTAAAAAGAACTGCATTTATTCAAAAAAAAAAAGAAAAGAAAATATATATATTTTCTAATAATATAAATCTTCTTTACTATCACTTTTTATCAATTTAACACATCCTTGCTGAATAAAAGTATTGATTTTATTAAAAAATAAAATAAAAAAAATTACTGACCCCAAATTACTGACCAGTAGTGTATATTGTTGTTACAAAATATTTATATTTTAAAAACATAGCTTCTTTTTTTTTTTTTTTTTTTACTTTTTATTCATCAAAGTATCCTAAAAAAGTATCACGTTATGAAAAAATATTAAGCAGCAGAACTGTTTCCAACTTTGATAATGAATCATCATATTAGAATGATTTCTAAAGGATCATGTGATAATGATCCTAAAAATTCAGCTTTGCATCACAGAAATAAATGATAATTTAAAGTATAATAAATTGAAAATCAATTATTTTAAATTGTAATAATATATCACAATATTACATTTTTTTTCTGTATTTTTGATCAAATAAATGCAGGCTTGATGAGCAGAAGAAACTTCTTTCAAAAACATTAAAAATAGCAATGTTTCCAAACTTTTGACCTGTACTGTGTGTGTGTATATATATATATATATATATATATATATATATATATATATATATATATATATATATATATATATAAATAAAAAAAATGGCTGCACACTGGTGCATTCAACAAATAGATGTTTTATATGAATTTGTTTTGTTCAAACATTGCGGTTTGTTTTCCTTTATTAACCATTTATTTTACATTACAGATTATAAGTCAATGATCATTTTTTTTCTTTTTAATAGAACAAAAAGAATTAAAGTCTACTGTTAAAAGTACTGGATCGATAATTACTAATAGTAATACCATTAAAACTTAAAGGATACCCATCCGTAATCATCTTCGGAAAGATCATTCTTCATCATATTGCATGAGAACTGTGACTTGCTGTGAACAACTAAGTTATTTAAATAAGCAATTAATAGTGCCACAGAAGTAACTTGCAGCTTGCAACATTATTTAGTGTTTACACAGTTACACAAAGTGGGGTTTATTGAGCAGCTCAAATTCCATTTTAGTTGTATAATCAAAAATATGATAATGATATATGATAATCCAAAATATTATAATTTAATTGATTTATTTAAATTTGACAGAAAATGCATTCCATAAAAACTGTTAATGTATGTAAAGCTATATAATATATATATACTGTTAAAAACTTATACTGTTCAAAAGTTATATAGAGTCATATATTTCTGTCATAAGTTACAACAAACTTGTTTGGATGGGTTTTCGTGAATACCTTGAAGTTTCTGTGTGAATATGATATGACGATAATTTTCTCAAAAGAAAAGGTAAAATGCTCATGTAGTGACTCTGACAGCAGCTCTGGAGATGAAGTTCATGTGTTAATTGTCCTCATATAAAGGGATTTTGCACCGGGTAGTTCTAGAAGCCACCAGGGTGGTCTCCTAGTCTCTGATAAGCACAGCACTTTAAGCTGGTGTACCACTAGTGTAACTTTGTATTTGTTTTGTTTAAGGTGTTTAGCCGATCCTTTATGATTAATTAACCATGATGTTTTAAACCGCGGTTAATTGTAAAACTGGTTAATCACTGCATCCCTATGCTGGGTTAGACCCTACTCTGAAGTAGGAGCTAAATTAGTTCCCCCAAAAGGAGTTCCTAGAATTAAAATCGTTCCTAGATCCCGCGGTGCAAAACCGCCAAAATCCGGGAACTTCCGCCAATAGTTCTAGGAACTATGAAAAGGTTCCTCCGGTGCGAAAGCCCCTAATGTGAGACGGCAGAGGCTGAAAAAACACTGCAAGTGTCACACGTACTTCAGTATGTGTAGTAAACAAAACTGCATGTCTGCGCCATTCATTCACACAGAACATGCAGGATTCATATTTAAAGAGTCTTTTTGCGGTTTTGATTTAAGTGACTGACCTACTTTTGATTTATTTATCCAAATATTGACGAATTCTGTGACATTCCATGCAATACAGTAAAAAAAAAATGATGATTCCATCTGTGTTTTGCGCATCACAGAAATCATAGGGTCCTACTAACAAAATGAGACCTCAAATCGTTTTTACCAGTGGGATTTTGTGCAACACTAGCAAATAATAGAATTTTCCTGATGCAAATTTCTTTGAAAGCTAATAACAAATTAGTTTTGCTGTATAAATTAAATTTGACTTGCCTGTTCATCCAGACACTTCAACACATTCAGAAGTTCTGGAACTTCATTGCTTCGCTTGGTGTATAATTGCAGGAGCCTGGGTAGATGCTTGTCAAGCCCTTCGAAGAATGTTCTTTTTAAATCAATGGAGACAAGCCTACAGAATTCAAGAGCAACCTGTTGAAACAAAAAAAAGAAAAAGACTTTAAAAAAATCCCACGCACATAAACTAAACATTAAAGGGGACCTATTATGTAAAATTCACTTTAATAAGGCATTTAAACACAGATGTGTGTCCACAGTGTGTAAACAACCAGCCTATAATGGTAAAATCCACCCACCCCCTTTTTTTTTTTAGAATCCCCATAAATCAGTCTCTCAAAACAAGTGATTCCAGATTTCTCTCTATGTTGACGTCATCGTAGGGAAAAGCCCCGCCCACTGGTGACAATCTCTACCCTATTAGCAGTCTGCCATTGTTATATTGTCACTGGAGCAGTGCAGGGATAGACAGACATCGGTATTGGAGTACATCTGTCCTGCACAGTTTAGCTCCAACCCTAGTCAAACACACCTGAATATCTTAAGAATAACTACAGCTATGCAAAGGAAAGTGAGTTGGATCATGAGCTAAACTCTGCATGACAGCAGCACTCAAGATCGACCATCTGTGAACTTGTGGTATGTCTCAGCTATAGTATGTAAACATTATAACTGATTTGTTGATGCCTGTAATAATGAACATAAGAGTCTCCATTAGGGATGTGCGCAACAACTAATTTTGTAACCTTTTAAACTGAAATTTTGCAACCAACTAGTCTGACCTCCGGAGACAGTGTATATGTGATCCATTTGCAAGAACACTTAATCTATGAACAATCAAATCCTATACTGAATGCAGCTAAAAATAGGTCAGATATCATGCATGCGATGTGCTTGCCTTGATTTATCATTGTTGTATATTGAACGTTCACTTAAGCAATGTTAGCCATTTTAGACACATATATTAAGATCAACTGAATCAGCAGCAAAGGACTAATGAGTTCAAACCATATATATATATATATATATATATATATATATATATATATATATATATATATATATATATATATATATATATATATAGGGACTCTGACACAAGTCAGCACGTTAAGGTATTGTTGTTCGCTACCACGGCAACCAGTCCTGGTTTGAACATGCAAAAACCGAATGTAAAATTAAATGATTTTATTTGCCGCTCCAGATATATTTTCAAAATACTGCATTAATTTCAAGATGTAACATTAACATGACGGTAATTTAAATGTCTTTGTAAAAACAAAGCAAAATGTGAAAAAAGTGCAAAAAAAATTAATTTGTAAACGACTAATATTTTCTAAGTCGACTAACAGCAGCAGTATTGTTTAATTGACTAGTCTCATACATCCCTAGTCTCCATTAACTCTCCACATCTGAGCCACTAAGGTTGCAGTGGTGTAATTTTATTGAAGGGAATGTGCCCAAGAAAATCGGTAAAATTAAAAAAAAATATATGCCATACATCTGGATATGTTGCATCATGAACCGTTTGTAATGATCAATTTTGAGAGTTATATTTGCTGTGTGAGCTTCTCCTGTATTGTTTATGTCAGTGTATTGAATAGCGAGTTCTAGCAGACAGCCCTCTACTGGCAAGAGGCGGGGAGCAGGAACTCATTTGCATTTAAAGAGATGCACACAAAAAACATCACTTTTTTTTCTCCCACCCAAAAAGAGGTGTTTTTTGGAGCTAAAACTTCACAGACACATTCTGGTGACACCCGAGACTTACCGTATTTTCCGGACTATAAGTCGCACTTTTTTTCATAGTTTGGCTGGTCCTGCGACTTATAGTCAAGTGCGACTTATTTATCAAAATTAATTTGACATGAACCAAGAGAAATTAACCAAGAGAAAACATTACCGTCTCCAGCCGCGAGAGGGCGCTCTATGCTGCTCAGTGCTCCTGTAGCATACCCCTGAAAATATTAACTGAAAACTGTTAACTGAAATATTAACTTAAAGACAACTGAAAAAGACTGAATGCAAACAAAATGCCCCCAAAAAGAAAATCGTATTCTGCAGGTAGTAAATATGCAGCCGATCTGATAGGTGACAGGAGCACTGAGCAGCACAGAGCGCCCTCTCGCGGCTGTAAACGGTAATGTTTTCTCTTGGTTCTTGGTTCTAAATAAATGCGACTTATAGTCCAGTGCGACTTGTATATGTTTTTTCCCTCATCATGACGTATTTTTGGACTGATGCGACTTATACTCAGGTGCGACTTATAGTCCGAAAAATACGGTATATTACATCTTTCTACACTTACTTGTCTTTGAGTGAAAAGTGCAGGCCATCTCCTCCTTATTTCTGATACTGTGGGCTCATCTTCTACAATCTCCTTTCTTCTGGCACAGAAAGTTTTCTCCATAGCTGCATCAATTACATGCCAGTCTGGATTTTTTTTTGTCATCTCACACTGTATATCTTTCCTTTCAGTCTCCAAAGCAGTATAACTTGATCCAGCAGGTAAGTCCGGTAGAAAATTGGTCTCCGATCTTCGGGGTTTCTTGACTTTGTATTTTTTTCTATCTGAAGCATGGCATTTTTCACTAGTAACAGTAAGCTCTGGACATCCAGCATCACGAAGTTTACTTCGGAAGTTTCCCATTTTGAATTTAAGGCTTATTTTCCATCCATACCACCCTGTGGCCGATCCCGGTTCTTTAAGGCATGGATGTGTCTCTGTGAGAGCCCTTGAAACAGACTCGAACTCCTCATTGGATGGATACGCCTTGTAAGAATAGATTGCAGTGGCAAGTTTGTCAAGAATCTCAGATTTAACATCCTTGGATAGGCTGAGCAGTGAGCCATCTTTAGCATATTGCTCATTTCCACGTTTCAAACGTAATTCTACATCATATGAAAAGCTTGGAATGGGAAAAGAAACAGGCCATTGCTGTGAGCGACTACTTGCAGTTATTGATCCAGGATTTCCATTCTTGATACTCGAGTCAGACGATGATGACATAACCGCTGTGTCTAATGTCACATCTGACTGGCTAGAGTCAGAGGGTGGTGCTCTACAATTAACTTTAAGGGTTGCCTTTTCAGGAGGAAGTTCAGTGATAGTCGTTAGGTTGCACAACTCATGGTCAAATTCAGGATCCTCATACTGAAGTGTAAAATCACTTTGTATGTTCAGCTTGCTTTTCAGTGTTGACAGAAGAGATTCTATGGATTGTGGCCGATCAATGTAAACTTTCCTAATATCCTCAGGGGACAAAATCACACGAAGAATCATTTTGTTGCAGGTTTCTAAGAAGAAAAGGCAACAGTAAATGCATTTAGTTAAGGAGGAATGTCTTCGGTGAAATCATCAGCTTCTTATCAAGCACTGCATATGAGGACAAGGGATGATAATCATTCAATTCATCTGGATCAACAACTCTCAACTCACAAGTGGTATACTTAGTTAGTTCAAAGCATCTGAAATGCTCACTGTACCATGCTGAATACGGTTCAATGAGAAAGGCAGGTTTGTTCATAACAATCAATATTTTGACAAGTCTGCCAAAGTCTGGAAGCCCACTGGTGTATCCCACAGAAAGAAACATTCCCTCAGAGTACCTGGTGCCATATATGCATGCACTGGATGCAACAGATATCGATGTAACATTGGAATATTTGGATTTAACTGCCAGCTTAAATGAAAGATCCAGGCACTCAGTGGACAGAACTGAAACATGATCAACCACTAAATCTGGCTTGAAAAGAGTTGGCATGTCAAGGTGGTAAGCAAGTGTCAGCTGATGTCGCTGGGCTAATGTAAGCATTACATTTTTAAAGTTTCCAGAGTCATGCACAGCTTTTTTAAAAAAGCTGTGTTTTGCTTCTTATCGTATGGTCCAGAAATCAATCACTGGTCCAAAACATTTGATTAGTTCTGGATAGTGCTCGATAAAATGGTGCTTTGGACGGAGTCTGAAGTCTGGAAATTCGTCTTGCAACAATTTCCGGTGATCTGATATTTTTGAATCAAGGTAATCCAAACTCTCTGTGGAAAACTGAGATGAGGCTAAAATCTCAACAATGTCCTTCAGTTCAAGAATTAAACTCCAGGTTGCATCATTTTCTGGAACTTTTGAACCAATAATCAAAGGTAATAACCGCAGAAGGCTCCAGTTTTCATGTCCGTTGCCTCCTAAAGAACCTTTCAGTTGGAATGATTTTAAGATCTGCTGTGGTCGGTTTGTTTTGTCAGAAAATCTATATGGGAAGGACTGAATTGCGGCATTCAACTCGTCCAATGTGAAATATTTCTTCTGAATCAGTTTCTTCAAACAAAGACTTAGCTCCAGGGGTACAACACCTTCAAAGACGTCGTGGAGAAAGTCAGGGGGAAAGCCTTTCATGGTGGAGAAATGTGCAAGTCTGTTAAGAGGACAGTCCCTCTTAACACCATCTACTACTGCGTGTGAATCCTTGTTCTTCTGAATTTCACAAAGAGTCTGCTCATGCAACTCCTCCGTTCTCTTTGGGAACCTCCTCTCTCTAACTTCATGTGTCTGAATCTCATCACGTGCTGCCAAACAAAATCTGCAGAACTTGTTTGTTGAAAAACTTTCTTGAAATCCAGCAAGCGAGTGTGCGCCTAAATTGTCTGCAGACACATAGAGTATTGTTCCTCTTATACTTGCACCCAGTGTCTGAACAAACACTCCATGTTGTTCAAGTACTTCAACGTCTGAAAGAAGCGGTTCAAGAATTTTGTCGTATCCATACTCTTTGACATCCTTGGTCTTACATAATGTTGCAAGGTAGATGGATGATAAAGTGGACCGGTCTCTTCCTGGAAGATTTGCAATTAACCAGTAAATGGCACAAAGTTTGTGCTTTTTCCTTGAAGTGCCCAAAGGGTTACACACTTCAAAATCGTCAATGTAAAGTCCAAGGGCTATGCGCAATTCATCTGAAAAAAGGATCTTGTTGTCCTTAAAATACAGCCCATCCCTAAATGTTTTAATTGTTTCAGGATGTTTCCATGTATCTGCTTGGTCTGACTGTAAAACCTTGTCAAGGACGTCACTTCGATTCAACAGCGCAGTTAAAACTTTTAAAATTGGTACATAAACAAATGTGTTTTTCCGAGAAGCATCAAGAGTGTATTCTACAGGTTCTATCACAGTGAAATTATCTTTGTAGTATGTTGTTCTTTTGTAAATAGAGCTAAGAGGACCCCTTTTGGACAAAAAGGCTAAAGGATTTGTTTCCAAGACCGTTTCGGTAATGGCAGCAATAACTGAGGAATCCAATGAACAGTTGTGTTTGTTTAAGACCTGTTTAACTGACATCTCAGCAAGCTCTCCAACATTACTACCAATGCTTCCAAGTTCTTCAACTATTTCTTGAATGGCTGTCTTTGAGACATGTAAAATGGCTTCCATGCGTAAAAACAGTGAAGCTAACTTATGTTGAATCAAGCCCTCAACAGGAAGATCTGGATTGGAATGCAATGGACTGGACTGGACTGGGTGCCAACACCCTTCGGCTGGTAGGCTGTCCGCAGGTTGATTATCTGTATGTTCAAACCTTTCCTCAACCTCTTCGATTTGACATGAAATTAACTCTGCTTTAAAATGTCCAGTATTTTGGGAATGGTGTCTTTTACTTCTGTGAGCCGCAAATGTAGAGAACACACAAGTTTGAAAACTGCAGTCTTCAAATGGGCACTGGACATTTTCATTGTTTTTCAAGTGAATGCCCAGGTGGGAGAAGTACTGCTTCAAATTGCAGGCCTCTGAGAAACTGCAGAGGTTACACTTCACCCGGGAATTCACGTGATCGACAGATTTTGCATGATGCGTATGCAAATGTCTTATCAGTGTTGCCTGAGTTCTAAAGGAGCAGACACAATCTTGGTAAATACATGGCAAAGGACAGGTCCTCCCATGATGTCCATGTTTTAATTTGTAATGCTGAATGATAATTTTTCTTTTTGTACTGTCAAAAATGCAGTACTTACAAGTCCACTTCATCTTCACATTAACACCAACATACCTACAATAAAAAAAGACAGTTTATTTAAAAAAAAATAACACCCAATAACACCCTTAGTCAAGTCTCTCAGGCTTAAAGTTGGCATGAAACAAAGTTGCGATCATATGACAGGCTGCTGGAAACCACACCATACAATAGACCTTTATCACAGTGAAATAGATTACCGGAAGTGCTTGCCAAAGCAGTGTATTGATTCTTCCTGTTATGTATATTTTTAATGTGCTGTTAACACATAGTTGACTAAACACCTCTTAAAATGAGCATCCGCAGAATGATTTCAAAATCTGGACAATTTCAGAGACAGGAGAAGAGATATTCTGATGATTATGGTGTACAGAAAAATATAAAAAGAGTAAAACAAAAAACAAAAACAATGCAAACATTCAGCCATTAGTTTTGATTGTGCTGCGATAGTACCGGAAGTAGCGATTCACTGCTTCACTTACTGGAAAAGGGAAGTGTGATAAAGCTCTATTGTACATAGTAGGGGCATAACAGTTCTCGGTTTAAAAATATATATATATATATTTCGAACCATTACATTCTCCACCCACAGTTTGGCATGCACTTGCGTCCTGGTTCATCTCAAATCTGACAATTTATCGATAATATGGTTTGTTGAAAATAATGCATTAAATAGACAGAGTTCTGCTAATGAATGTTTCTGGATGTATGACATCAAATGTATGTCGGATACACATTCTAACTTTCCAATATATTACAACAGCAATGATCAAAAAAAAGTGGACAAAACAGTCACTCTTTGCAAACTTTGTTAAATGTGAGTGTCATATGCTCTAATATGACCAGTCATTTACTGAGTTATCACACAGGTGTTGACAGCACACAATCACAGGTGAGACTTGAACAGCACACATTGCTATCAGTGTTTAAACTAAACTCATTTGCGCATGTTTTTAAGCCTTGCCAATTTAAAAATTTAAATCAAGAATAAGTGAATATGAATTTATGTGTGCTGCATGAAGTGCCCATTCAGTCAGTGTGCAAACACTGACATTACATATTGCATAGATTAAATATAGATTAATCCTTATTTAAGCACAGATTAAACAGTCAAAATCTTTGAGTGATTTTGCTATGTCATTTGTTTGATTTTCATCACTGACAGACAGCAGTTTAGCTGCTGTCACTTTAAGTTTGGGGTTTTAGGGAGAAACGAAAGCACAACTCTGAAGGAATTGAAGGTGTGCTCGAAGTAATGCAACAGCGGCACAATGACCGTTCTACCTCGTTTATCTTGTTTTCATCGTTGGAAGCCAAAAATTAATCATACATCCCTATTATTATCTTTAATTACTGCCTTATTATTTTTTGCTTTCAAATGCAGGGAGACCCTGAAACTTCAGACAACAGGTTTATAAATGATTCACATGATGAAATTAGGAAGATTGTTGAAATGTGTTCTCAAATAACAAATGACACAAACAGGCATCACTGAAACATGCAGTGTGTCAATTAGCGCCTGCACTAAGCCCTCTGGCTGATCGCGCTAAAAAAGCTCTAACTTTAATAATGTTCGACCAAGGGAAAAAAAAGCTTTTGGGGAGGTGTTTGGCTGGAGGTCATGGTGCAAATGACCCTAGGTTGAATTTAGTCCGAACCATCCCTTTAAGTTACCCGCATCACAAATTAATAGTTAATTTTAAGAATTTCCAAAGATTTCTGTGAAAACTCACCTGTATCTGGTGCTCTGCAACTGAGATGAAGTGAAGTGACTGAGGTAAAAAAAATCTGGTTGGTGAACAAGCTTTTAGTCAACTTGACAGAACCTGTGAGTCAACATGAGAAAGTACAATGAGCTAATCTTCTATGTGCAGAAATACACTCAATAATCGTACATTCGTGACAACATCGCGTGTAATTCTCCCTATTATTAAGATTTCTTAAAACAAGAACAAAAGCGCGACGAAATGGCTCAAGGCCACACAGAATCCAAACTCTGAATAGTAATAATGAAAAACCGTGACATTTCAAACCACAGACATATTAATTGTCATTTCTATCACCCATAGATTCAATTTGACAGTTACTTTTTTAATTCAAAGACTGTGATGAAAACTTACCTATATCTGGCGCTCTGCATCTGATGAAGTGACTGAGGTAAAAATCCGGTTTGGTCCAGTTGGTGAACGAGCAGCTTTTAATCAACTTGACTGAACCTGTGAGTCAACACGAAAAAGTACGTTACAATGAGCGAATCTTCTATTTGCAGAAATACACTCAATAATCGTACATTCGTGACAACATTGTGTGATATTCCCCATTTTATTCAGATTTCTTAAAACAAGAACAAAAGCGCGACGAAATGGCTCAAGGCCGCGCAGAATCCAAACTCCGAATAGTAATAATGAAAACCGTGACATTTCAAACCACAAACATATTAATTGTTATTTCTATCACCCATATCGATTCAATTTGACAGTCACTTAAAGACTGTGGTGAAAACTTACCTATATCTGGCGCTCTGCATCTGATGAAGTGACTGAGGTAAAAGTCCGGTTTGGTCCAGTTGGTGAACGAGCAGCTTTTAATCAACTTGACTGAACCTGTGAGTCAACACGAAGTAGTACAATGAGCGAATCTTCTATACACATATACAGGGTGTCCGCGGGGTTTTAAAAAGTATTAAAAAGTGATAAATCAAAATGGTCAAATTTAAGGCCATTAAAAGTGTTAAATGTGGTCTCAGAGGTATTATTTTTTTCCAAATTAGGTATTATTTTTTCCAGAGTATCAGGTGTCTTATTTTGATTGAAATTCTATCTGCGTTCGTGTTAGTTCGTTTATATGGGCTTTAGCATATCTGGGCACATAATCAAAGATCTTCCGTCTCCGTCTCACTGTATGTTTGATGCTGACGTCATATTCAGTGGTCGTTCGGCATCATCTCAGAACACTTCGCGCTCAACAGAAGTGGCTGGCTTACGTTTTATTTTAGACTTGCTTCAAGGCATATCTTCAACGACTGGACAACCATCGTCGTCTTCATGGACAAATGCAAGTTTTCTTATAGCTGGGTTAACGACCGGTAGTACCGAGGTCCCGTTCAAACCCGGTTCTTGACGCATAAAGCGCTATGATTTCCGCGAAGCAGAAAACGAGTACGGAATCTCAAAATCCAGTCATGAAAATGAAACTTACATTTTAATATGGACAGTCATGGAATTTGTGAAAGCATAAATTAATCAAATCAAATCTCCATATGGACCAGTATCTGTAAATGTTAAGCCGCAAAAGTTGTTTGAAATATCCGTGTTCTGCGCGTCTCTGTGTGAATTAATGAATGGCAGAGACGTGCAGGTTTATTTACTACATAGACTGAAGCGCATGACGCTTGCATTAATTTCAGCTTCTCTTGTCTTCTCCTGTCAAAATAATGGAGTTCATTTAGAATTATTAGGGGCCAAGCACCGAAGGTGCGTAGGCACCTATTGTTTTCGTTGGCGTTATTATTAGGGGCCAAGCACCGAAGGTGCGAAGGCACCTATTGTGTTTGTTGGCGTTATTATTCTTCTTCTTCTTCCACCCCAAGTCTATGGTAGCCCATAGAACCGATTGCGGGAAAGTTGTATAATTTGGCACACTAATAGAGGACTGTCTGAACATTAACCGTAGCAAATTTGAAGTCTCTAACTCAAACTCTCTAGCGCCACCAATTGTCTAAACTTTCAAAAACTTGATGCTAATAACTCTTGAACCGTAAGCCACAAAATGAAAATTCTTTTTTCTGTGATTCCTTGGCTCATGCCGAGTCGAATGGACACCGAAATTCAAAAATCGCAAGGTTTAGTTTTTTCGCTATCGTCAATTGTTCGTAAAACCTACTTTTTCGAACTCGTCCTAGGCCGTTGCACCGATTGTCACGAAAATTGAATCAGATAATCTTCAGACCATGCTGGCAAAAAGTTATGGAATTCAAGTTGATTTCTCAAACCGTTTCCGAATAGCTCATGAACGAATTCTTCGAAAAGCACGCAAACGTGAACGTGAGGCTATATCTCCGCAACGGTTTGGCCTATTGAGACCAATCTTGGTGGGTCTTATAACAACCATTCCCTGGGACTACCTGCAGTGTTTCGGCGCTGTGCCCCCTAGTGGTCAGGAGATATGAAAAATGCATGTTTTTGCTCATAACTTCTGAACGGTTTTGCCAAAAATCACAAAAGTGGTGTCTTTAGATTCAGTGCATCATTCCGAGTCGAATGATACCGAATTTTCCCAATTCGGCCATTTTGGGCGTCGGCCATTTTGGATTTAGTTGTAAATTGCTGTATCTTAAGAATGAAGTTCCGTATCGTTTCGCAAATAATTACAAAAATGTCCGGCTCCATGCCCTGAATGTACACAAAAAAATTGGGGGCAGCGCCACCTTGTGGTCAATAGTTATAACGATTTTTTCGAAAAATGCTAATAACTTTTGCATACATTAGCCTATTGTAACAAAGCTGATGTTGATAGATTCCTTGGGTCATGCCGAGAACACCGATACCCCATTTGTCAATTTTGGCAAAATTTCCTGTCCGCCATTTTGATTCATGTTGAAAACCTACTTTTTCGAACTCCTCCTAGACCGTTGCTCAGATTTTCACCAAATTTGATTTGGATCATCTTCAGACCATGCTGGCAAAAAGTTATGGAATTTGTGTCGATACACGTAACCGTTTTCAATTAGCGTACCAACGAATTTGCTGGAAAGATGCCAAACTGCATCTGAGGCTGTATCTCTGCAAAGGTTGGAGATATTTACACAAAACTTAATATGTGACATTGTCACATCACATTGACCACGCCACATCATTTTGGTCACAGCGCCACCTATTGGTCAAGAGTAATAAACCAATCAATAACCGCTAATTATTACATTTCCAATAATGCTAATAACTTTTGATTGCATTAGCCTATTATCATGAAACATGTCTCAAAATGTTCCTTGGGACATGCCGACAACATGCATACCAATTATGTCATATTAAGCAAAACTTCCTGTCCGCCATTTTGATTCATGTTGAAAACCTTTTTTTTTAAACTCATCCTCAACCGTTTGTCCGATTTTCACCAAAATTGAATCAGATCATCTTCAGACCGTGCTGACAAAAAGTTATGGATTTCGTGTCAATAGACGAAACCGTTTTTGTACAGCGCTGCTTCAGATGTCAGGCATCTTCACAAAATGAGTCTGAGGCTATATCTCTGCAAAGCCCATTAGTGGTCTTCCAGTGACATCTAGTGGTCGTAAATGCAATTTATCATACAACACTGTCTCTTTAACCTTTATAACTGTTATATGTTGTCTTAATTTCGTTCCAAAGAAGCATACGCAATTTATGTATATTTTCACAGTCTAGATAATAGTACTGCACTGATTTTAAATAACCTAGATATGGCTGACAGTAAAAGAATAGAACAGAATTACAGACACACACAAACATGAAATGTTTAAACTACTATATT
Source organism: Carassius gibelio (assembly GCF_023724105.1). NCBI lineage: Eukaryota > Metazoa > Chordata > Actinopteri > Cypriniformes > Cyprinidae > Carassius > Carassius gibelio. The sequence goes on along the minus strand of NC_068385.1, from coordinate 26,251,485 downwards.
AATACTCAATAAGCATGCTTAAACCCACACACAGATGCACACATTTTGTTATATATATAGATAATTAAAATAAATGATGGGTGATAAAACCTATTGCAAGTCTTCTGTTTTTATGGGCTTCTATGTCATTTTTCAGGTTTCATTGCAATCATAATCTGGCATAATTATAAACATTAGATATATCTGTATGAATAAATTGGTAAACTTTGACTCAATGTGATCTGAAATGCTTGAACAGTAATATAAAATTATAGTAATATACATTTTTTCTAGATGAATCCCTCAACAAGCCCATAAACTGTAATGTTTTAGTCTTTACTGAGCTCATTAGTGGTCTTCCGGTGACATCTAGTGGTTATAATTGCAATTTTTTATTCAACACTGGGTTTTGAAGCTTTATAAATATTACAGTGTTCTTTTTTACCTAATCTCTGTTAAATTTTGCATGATTGTTTAGAAAAAATACAGATCTAATGCATGTGTGATTATATTACCCCTTTTTTTTGCAGTTTAATGCCATTCACAACAGAAATCTTTTGTTTTTTAGGCCATTTTAACTGTTATAGCACCAGCTATTTTCTGATCTTAATGAAACTTTGCATGCTTGGTGGGTCATCTTTCACATGTTATAACCAAGTTTCATAAAGTTTTGAGTTTTTGTTTCAGTTTTATAGGCTTTAGGTTACATGTGGCCACGGCCCTTTCCTAAATGACCTCTTATAGCTAACCAAAGGACAAAATGCAACATATTTTTGAAAATTATTGATCTAGAGAGTCCAGAGAATATTATTGCAGTGGTTTGATCAAGACTGAACAAAAAACCAGGTGACCCAAAACATTCAAATTCGTGGACCAATTTTACGAAAAAGGCTATAACTCGGGAACAAAATGAGATATCTTCACCAAACTCAGAACTCATATGCATGAACAAAAACTTTAGTCAAATTATTATTTTTTTTCCATATCTGCCACTTGGTGGCGCTACAGGATGAAAAAAAATCAAATGGCTATAACTAAGCAACCGTTGATCCAATCAACTTGAAAATTGATATGGCCCAATGTGGCACAAGTGCTCTATGAGGAATTTCACTTATCTTAAAAAACATGGCCGCCATTGGCCAAACAACTTTAAGCACCTATTTGACAAGGTTAATGGAAGTCGATCGGAACGAAACTCGGTGGGCATGTTCGACTCATTGCCCTAAAGGTCTGTAAGTATTTTGAAAGAAATTGCCCGCAACATTGTCACCTCCCACAGAACACAACAAAGCGATTTGATTACAGCGCCACCTATTTTCCAAAAATGATAATGCATCATTTTACTGGAGTTTTACTGGCTGTTTCAATTACACTCTTCCAATAATTGCTTTTCTTACTCGTTGCATTTGGTCTGATGCTCCATGCCATGCTTAGCTCCTCGCTGTGGAACTTTTATTAACGATTTTCAGCCATTTCAATTACAATCATGCAATTATTAATTTCATTATTCATTGTTGCATTTGGTCTGATGCTACATATGCTTAGCTCCTGATGTTGCCGCTGGAATGCTTGGCCCCGTGATTGCTGCTTGCAGCTATATTTAGGGGCCAAGCACCGAAGGTGCGAAGGCACCTATTGTGTTTGTTGGCGTTATTAGGGGCCAAGCACCGAAGGTGCGAAGGCACCTATTGTGTTCGTTGGCGTTATTAGGGGCCAAGCACCGAAGGTGCGTAGGACCCTCTTGTTTTTGTTGGCGTTCTTATTATTATTATTATTATTCTTCCGACTGGGCGTCTATGGCAGCCCATAGAACCGAATGCGGGAAAGTTGTAATGGTTTGACATTCTGATAGAGGACAGTGCCAACATTAAGTACACCAATTTTGGTGTGTCTAAGTCAATCCCTCTAGCGCCACCAACTGTCCAAAATTTCACTTTAATTTTGTTAATAACTTTTTAACCCTAAGGCCAATCAACGAAATTCTTTTTTCTTCTGATTTCTGAGCTCATGCCGATTCGATTGCACCCTACGAAGTCATTTCCGTCATAGAAATATGACCGCCATTTTGAATTTCTTTAAAAACCTACTTTTTCGAACTCGTCCTAGACGGTTTGTCCGATTCACACGAAAATTAAACCATATCATCCTCAGGCAGTGCTGACCAAAAGTTATGCAAATCAAATTGATTCGTCAAACCGTTTTCGATAAACGCTCTAACAAATTTTATGTAGTGCTTACAAAAACAGTCGTAAGGCTGTATCTCGGCAACGACTTATCCTATTCAGACCAAACTTGGTACATGTCATAACAAGCATGACCTGAGGCAACATGCTGTGATTGGGCGCAGCGCCACCTACTGATCCGGAGATATGAAAAACTGCTATTTTTGCTTATAACTTCTGAACAGTTTGTCCAAAAATCATAACATTGGTATTGTTAGATTCAGGGCAACATGCCGAGTCGACTGATATCCAATTTGACCATTTCGGCCATTTTGACTGTCGGCCATTTTGAATTTTGTGCTAAAATGCTGTATTTTCTGAACACATCAACGGATTGTTACGAAACATGGTATGGGTCATCAGCACAATGTCCTGAAGGAGTATGAGAAGTTTCGAAACAGCGCCACCTAGTGGTGATCTTCTATTTTTAAATGCTTATAACTTTGGGTGTGGTTGACTTATTTTCACGAGACTCATCAAATTGGACTCCTGAAACCTTACCGAGTCCTATGATACCAAACATGCTAGGTTTTGCCTTTCGGTTTGTGTAGCGTTGTGATTTAGCGCTTAAAAAACATTTGGCTATATCTTCGAAACCGCTTGTCTGATCGAGACGAAACCACCGTCAGAAGTTCGGAAACATAGGTCGATAGCTATATGCCAATGCCCAAATGCCAAAATATTGATAGTAAGGGGTAGTAATATTCAATCAAAGTCAAGAGTCAGTCATTTTTTACGTGCTTTTTCATATAAATGTCTATAACTCTGAAGTGAATTGAGATATTTTCACCAAAATTGACACACATATGTATGGGCTCACTCTGAGCACACATAAAAAAAATGGTGGGACTGAGCCTCTTGGTGGCGCTAAAATAGAACAAAACATGAAATTCTCATTGACTTCAATACAGTTTTGTGAAATAAAATGCTATACTAAACAAATGCATTGGTGTAATATTACGAAACTCAGAATGTGCCAACAACACCATCCCCTGAAGGTATTCAAAATATTTTGAAACAGCGCCACCTAGTGGTCAAAAGTTATAACTCAATTTACGTAAAGGCTAATAACTTTTGAATAAATCTGGCTATTGACATGACGCTGGTCTTTGTAGATTCCTTGGGTCAAGTCGAGAATATAGATACAAAGTTTTCCTTATTTGGCTGAACTTCCTGTCCGCCATTTTGATTAATGTTGAAAACCTACTTTTTCGAACTCCTCCTAGACCGTTTGTCAGATTTTCACCAAATTTGACGTGGCTCATCTTCAGAACATGCTGGCAAAAAGTTATGGATTTCGTGTCGACATACGAAACGGTTCTCATTTAGCGCATCAACAAATCTGCTTGAAGGGTGCCAAAATGCATTTGAGGCTGTATCTCTGCAAAGCTTTGACATATTTGCACCAAACTTTGTATGTGTCATCGACACCTCACACTGACCGTTCCAAACTAATTTGGTAACAGCACCACCTATTGGTTACACGTGATAAGCCAATAAATCCTATTACTAGTTGTTGTGTTGATTGTTTTCAAGCCATTTTGCCTAAAATAATCTTAAAACTGTCTTAATTACTCATTCCTGCCGTTCGTCTGAAGCTTGCTTCTGTAGTGCTTGGCCCCGTTATTGCTGCTTGCAGCTATATTTATTATTATTATTATTATTCTTCTTCTTCCACCCCAAGTCTATGGTAGCCCATAGAACCGATTGCGGGAAAGTTGTATAATTTGGCACACTAATAGAGGACTGTCTGAACATTAACCGTAGCAAATTTGAAGTCTCTAACTCAAACTCTCTAGCGCCACCAATTGTCTAAACTTTCAAAAACTTGATGCTAATAACTCTTGAACCGTAAGCCACAAAATGAAAATTCTTTTTTCCTGTGATTCCTTGGCTCATGCCGAGTCGAATGGACACCAAAATTCAAAAATCGCAAGGCTTAGTTTTTTCGCTATCGTCAATTGTTCGTAAAACCTACTTTTTCTAACTCGTCCTAGGCCGTTGCACCGATTGTCACGAAAATTGAATCAGATAATCTTCAGACCATGCTGGCAAAAATTTATGGAATTAAAGTTGATTTCTCAAACCGTTTCCGAATAGCTCATGAACGAATTCTTCGAAAAGCACGCAAACGTGAACGTGAGGCTATATCTCCGCAACGGTTTGGCCTATTGAGACCAATCTTGGTGGGTCTTATAACAACCATTCCCTGGGACTACCTGCAGTGTTTCAGCGCTGTGCCCCCTAGTGGTCAGGAGATATGAAAAATGCATGTTTTTGCTCATAACTTCTGAACGGTTTTGCCAAAAATCACAAAAGTGGTGTCTTTAGATTCAGTGCATCATTCCGAGTCGAATGATACCGAATTTTCCCAATTCGGCCATTTTGGGCGTCGGCCATTTTGGATTTAGTTGTAAATTGCTGTATCTTAAGAATGAAGTTCCGTATCGTTTCGCAAATAATTACAAAAATGTCCGGCTCCATGCCCTGAATGTACACAAAAAAATTGGGGGCAGCGCCACCTTGTGGTCAATAGTTATAACGATTTTTTCGAAAAATGCTAATAACTTTTGCATACATTAGCCTATTGTAACAAAACTGATGTTGATAGATTCCTTGGGTCATGCCGAGAACACCGATACCCCATTTGTCAATTTTGGCAAAATTTCCTGTCCGCCATTTTGATTCATGTTGAAAACCTACTTTTTCGAACTCCTCCTAGACCGTTGCTCAGATTTTCACCAAATTTGATTTGGATCATCTTCAGACCATGCTGGCAAAAAGTTATGGAATTTGTGTCGATACACGTAACCGTTTTCAATTAGCGTACCAACTAATTTGCTGGAAAGATGCCAAACTGCATCTGAGGCTGTATCTCTGCAAAGGTTGGAGATATTTACACAAAACTTAATATGTGACATTGTCACATCACATTGACCACGCCACATCATTTTGGTCACAGCGCCACCTATTGGTCAAGAGTAATAAACCAATCAATAACCGCTAATTATTACATTTCCAATAATGCTAATAACTTTTGATTGCATTAGCCTATTATCATGAAACATGTCTCAAAATGTTCCTTGGGACATGCCGACAACATACATACCAATTATGTCATATTAAGCAAAACTTCCTGTCCGCCATTTTGATTCATGTTGAAAACCTTTTTTTTTAAACTCATCCTCAACCGTTTGTCTGATTTTCACCAAAATTGAATCAGATCATCTTCAGACCGTGCTGACAAAAAGTTATGGATTTCGTGTCAATAGACGAAACCGTTTTTGTACAGCGCTGCTTCAGATGTCAGGCATCTTCACAAAATGAGTCTGAGGCTCTATCTCTGCATATACACACACACACACACACACACACACACACACAGAGAGAAGTACATGCCCACACATTTTGTTGTATGTAGATATTTGAAATAAATTATAGGTGACACACAACTCACAGAAAGACTTCTTTTCTTACATTTCTATGTCAGGTTTCATTGCATTCATATTCTGACATATTAGTAAACATTTGATATACATGTATGAATAAATTGTTGAACTTTCACTCAATGTGATCTTAAATGCTTGAACAGTAATATTAAATAATAGTAATATATATTTTTCTAGATGAATCAATCATCGAGACAATTAACTGTAATGTTTTAGTCTTTAGTGAGCCCATTAGTGGTCTTCCAGTGACATCTAGTGGTCGTAAATGCAATTTATCATACAACACTGTCTCTTTAACCTTTATAACTGTTATATGTTGTCTTAATTTCATTCCAAAGAAGCATACGCAATTTATGTATAATTTCACAGTCTAGATAATAGTACTGCACTGATTTTAAATAACCTAGATATGGCTGACAGTAAAAGAATAGAACAGAATTACAGACACACACAAACATGAAATGTTTAAACTAGTATATTAATACTCAATAAGCATGCTTAAACCCACACACAGATGCACACATTTTGTTATATATATAGATAATTAAAATAAATGATGGGTGATAAAACCTATTGCAAGTCTTCTGTTTTTATGGGCTTCTATGTCATTTTTCAGGTTTCATTGCAATCATAATCTGGCATAATTATAAACATTAGATATATCTGTATGAATAAATTGGTAAACTTTGACTCAATGTGATCTGAAATGCTTGAACAGTAATCTTAAATAATAGTAATATACATTTTTTTCTAGATGAATCCCTCAACAAGCCCATAAACTGTAATGTTTTAGTCTTTAGTGAGCTCATTAGTGGTCTTCCGGTGACATCTAGTGGTTATAATTGCAATTTTTTATTCAACACTGGGTTTTGAAGCTTTATAAATATTACAGTGTTCTTTTTTACATAATCTCTGTTAAATTTTGCATGATTGTTTAGAAAAAATACAGATCTAATGCATGTGTGATTATATTACCCCTTTTGCAGTTTAATGCCATTCACAACAGAAAACTTTTGTTTTTTAGGCCATTTTAACTGTTATAGCACCAGCTATTTTCTGATCTTAATGAAACTTTGCATGCTTGAAGGGTCATCTTTCACATGTTATAACCAAGTTTCATAAAGTTTTGAGTTTTTGTTTCAGTTTTATAGGCTTTAGGTCACATGTGGCCACGGCCCTTTCCTAAATGACCTCTTATAGCTAACCAAAGGACAAAATGCAACATATTTTTGAAAATTATTGATCTAGAGAGTCCAGAGAATATTATTGCAGTGGTTTGATCAAGACTGAACAAAAAACCAGGTGACCCAAAACATTCAAATTCGTGGACCAATTTTACGAAAAAGGCTATAACTCGGGAACAAAATGAGATATCTTCACCAAACTCAGAACTCATATGCATGAACAAAAACTTTAGTCAAATTATTATTTTTTTTCCATATCTGCCACTTGGTGGCGCTACAGGATGAAAAAAAATCAAATGGCTATAACTAAGCAACCGTTGATCCAATCAACTTGAAAATTGATATGGCCCAATGTGGCACAAGTGCTCTATGAGGAATTTCACTTATCTTAAAAAACATGGCCACCATTGGCCAAACAACTTTAAGCACCTATTTGACAAGGTTAATGGAAGTCGATCGGAACGAAACTCGGTGGGCATGTTCGACTCATTGCCCTAAAGGTCTGTAAGTATTTTGAAAGAAATTGCCCACAACATTGTCACCTCCAACAGAACACAACAAAGCGATTTGATTACAGTGCCACCTATTTTCCAAAAATGATAATGCATCATTTTACTGGAGTTTTACTGGCTGTTTCAATTACACTCTTCCAATAATTGCTTTTCTTACTCGTTGCATTTGGTCTGATGCTCCATGCCATGCTTAGCTCCTCGCTGTGGAACTTTTATTAACGATTTTCAGCCATTTCAATTACAATCATGCAATTATTAATTTCATTATTCATTGTTGCATTTGGTCTGATGCTACATATGCTTAGCTCCTGATGTTGCCGCTGGAATGCTTGGCCCCGTGATTGCTGCTTGCAGCTATATTTATTATTCTTCTTCTTCCGCCGCAAGTCTATGGCAGCCCATAGAACCGATTGCGGGAAAGTTGTATAATTTGGCACACTGATAGAGGACAGTCCCAACATTAACTATAGCAAATTTGAAGTCTCTATCTGCTACTCTCTAGCGCCACCACTTGTCCAAACTTTCAATGTTTGTATGCTAATAACTTTTGAACCGTAAGCCAGAAAATGGAAATTCTTTTTTCCTCTGAATCCTTGGCTCATGCCAAGTCGAATGAACCCCAAAATTCAAAAATCGCAAGGTTTAGTTTTTTCGCTATTTTCAATTATCCGAAAAACCTACTTTTTCGAACTCGTCCTAGACGGTTAGTCCGATTGCCACGAAAATTGGCTCAGATCATCTTCAGGCCATGGTGGCAAAAAGTTATGGAATTCAAGTTGATTCGTCCAACTGTTGTCGAATGACACGTAAACAAATTTGACGAAAAGCACGCAAACATGCACGTGAGGCTATATCCCGGCAACGGTTTGTCATATTGAGACCAAACTTGGCGTGTGTTATAACAAGCATGAACTGAGACTACCTGCAGTGTTTCGACACAGCGCCACCTAGTGGTCAGGAGATATGAAAAATGCATATTTTGGCTTATAACTACTGAATGGTTTGGCCAAAAATCACACAACTGGTCTCTTTAGATTCAGTGAGTCATGTCGAGTCAAATGATATCCAATTTTCCTGTGTCGGCCATTTTAGGCGTCGGCCATTTTGAATTATGATTTAAAATGCTGTATTTTTTGAACGCAGCATCGTATCGTTTCGCAAATAATTACAAAAATATTCGGCTCCATGCCCTGAAGGTACTCAAAACGTTTGGTGGCAGCGCCACCTTGTGGCCAATAGTTATAATGAAATATCACATAAATGCTAATAACTTTTGAATAAATTAGTCTATTAAAATTAAAATGGTCTCGCTATATTCTGTGAGTCTTGCCGAGAGTATTGATACCAATAATGTGAAAATTGGCCTTACTTCCTGTCCGCCATTTTGCTTAATGTTGAAAACCTACTTTTTCGAACTCCTCCTAGACCGTTAGCCCAATTTTCACCAAATTTGACGTGCATCATCTTCAGACCATGCTGGCAAAAAGTTATGGATTTTGTGTCGATATACATAACGGTTCTCATTTAGCGCATCAACGAATTTGCTGGAAGGGTGCCAAAATGCATTTGAGGCTGTATCTCTGCAACACTTTGACATATTTGCACCAAACTTTGTATGTGTCATCGCCACCTCACACTGACCATGCCACATAAATTTGGTAACAGCGCCACCTATTGGTCAAGAGTAATAAACCATTCATTAACCATGAGTAATTACACTTGTAAAAATGCTAATAACTTTTTAATGCATTAGCCTATTTGAAGGAAACTGGGCTCAAAATATTCCCTGGCTTATGCCGATTACATAGATACCAAATATACCATAGTAAGCTGAACTTCCGGTCCGCCATTTTGATTTATGTTGAAAACATACTTTTTCGAACTCCTGATCAACCGTATGTCCGATTTTCACCAAATTCGAATCAAATGATCTTCAGGCTATACTGATTCAAAGTTATGGATTTTGAGTCGATAGACAAAACCGTTTTCGCATACCACATCGACGAATTTGAGGCACAATGAGAAAATGACACTTGAGGCTGTATCCCTGGAATGCTTTGGCATATTGACACCAAACTTTGTGTGTGTCATTGAAAAGACACACAAAGTACACCAAATTGATTTTATAACAGTGTCACCTATTGGTCAAGCTTGATAAACCAAGTAATCATGCTACTAGAGGTGGTATTGGTGTTTTTTTTTTTTTTGCCATTTCAAATACAATAATTCCAAAATTGCTGTTATTGCTCATTAATGTATTTGGTGTGATGCTTTATGCGATGCTTAGCTACTACATTTGCCGTTGGAGTGCTTGGCCCCGTAATTGCTGCTTGCAGCTATATTTAGGGGCCAAGCACCGAAGGTGCGAAGGCACCTATTGTGTTTGTTGGCGTTATTATTAGGGGCCAAGCACCGAAGGTGCGTAGGCACCTATTGTTTTCGTTGGCGTTATTATTATTCTTCTTCTTCTTCTTCTTCCGCCGCAAGTCTATGGCAGCCCATAGAACCGTTTGCGGGAAAGTTGTATAATTTGGCACACTGATAGAGGACAGTCCCAACATTAACTATAGCAAATTTGAAGCCTCTAACTCCTACTCTCTAGCGCCAACACTTGTCCAAACTTTCAATGTTTGTATGCTAATAACTTTTGAACCGTAAGCCAGAAAATGGAAATTCTTTTTTCCTCTGAATCCTTGGCTCAGGCCAAGTCGAATGAACCCTAAAATTCAAAAATCGCAAGGTTTAGTTTTTTCGCTATTTTCAATTATTCGAAAAACCTACTTTTTCGAACTCGTCCTAGACGGTTAGTCCGATTGCCACGAAAATTGGCTCAGATCATCTTCAGACCATGCTGGCAAAAAGTTATGGAATTCAAGTTGATTCGTCCAACTGTTGTCGAATGACACGTAAACAAATTTGACGAAAAGCACGCAAACATGCACGTGAGGTTATATCCCGGCAACGGTTTGTCATATTGAGACCAAACTTGGCGTGTGTTATAACAAGCATGAACTGAGACTACCTGCTGTGTTTCGACACAGCGCCACCTAGTGGTCAGGAGATATGAAAAATGCATATTTTGGCTTATAACTACTGAATGGTTTGGCCAAAAATCACACAACTGGTCTCTTTAGATTCAGTGAGTCATGTCGAGTCGAATGATATCCAATTTTCCTGTGTCGGCCATTTTAGGCGTCGGCCATTTTGAATTATGTTTCAAAATGCTGTATTTTTTGAACGCAGCATCGTATCGTTTCGCAAATAATTACAAAAATATTCGGCTCCATGCCCTGAAGGTACTCAAAAAGTTTGGTGGCAGCGCCACCTTGTGGCCAATAGTTATAATGAAATATCACATAAACGCTAATAACTTTTGAATAAATTAGTCTATTAAAATTAAAATGGTCTCGCTATGTTCTGTGGGTCATGCCGAGAGTATTGATACCAATAATGTGAAAATTGGCCTTACTTCCTGTCCGCCATTTTGCTTAATGTTGAAAACCTACTTTTTCGAACTCCTCCTAGACCGTTAGCCCAATTTTCACCAAATTTGACGTGAATCATCTTCAGACCATGCTGGCAAAAAGTTATGGATTTTGTGTCGATATACGTAACGGTTCTCATTTAGCGCATCGACGAATTTGCTGGAAGGGTGCCAAAATGCATTTGAGGCTGTATCTCTGCAACACTTTGACATATTTGCACCAAACTTTGTATGTGTCATCGCCACCTCACACTGACCATGCCACATAAATTTGGTAACAGCGCCACCTATTGGTCAAGAGTAATAAACCATTCATTAACCATGAGTAATTACACTTTTTAAAATGCTAATAACTTTTTAGTCCATTAGCCTATTGCAACGAAACTGGGCTCAAAATATTCCCTGGCTCATGCCGATAACATAGATACCAAATATGCCAGTGTTTACTGAAGTTCCGGTCCACCATTTTGATTTATGTGGAAAACCTACTTTTTCGAACTCCTCATGAACCGTATGTCCAATTTTCACCAAATTCGAATCAGATGATCTTCAGACTATGTTGACACAAAGTTATGGATTTTGTGTCGATAGACAAAATCGTTTTCGCATACCAAAGCGACGAAGTTGAAACACAATGACAAAATGACACTTGAGGCTGCATCTCTGGAATGCTGTGGCATATTAACACCAAACTTTGTGTGTGTCATTGAAAAGTCAAACAGAGTACACTAAATTGATTTCATAACAGTGCAACCTATTGGTCAAACTTTATAAGCCAAGTAATCATGCTACTAGAGGTGGTATTATGATTTTTTTTTTTGCCATTTCAATTACAATAATTCCAAAATTACTGTTATTGCTCATTAATGTATTTGGTGTGATGCTTCATGCCATGCTTAGCTCCTACATTTGCCGTTGGAGTGCTTGGCCCCGTAATTGCTGCTTGCAGCTATATTTAGGGGCCAAGCACCGAAGGTGCGAAGGCACCTATTGTGTTTGTTGGCGTTATTATTAGGGGCCAAGCACCGAAGGTGCGTAGGCACCTATTGTTTTCGTTGGCGTTATTATTATTAGGGGCCAAGCACCGAAGGTGCGTAGGCACCTATTGTTTCCGTTGGCGTTATTATTATTATTCTGCTTCTTCTTCTTCTTCCGCCGCAAGTCTATGGCAGCCCATAGAACCGATTGCGGGAAAGTTGTATAATTTGGCACACTGATAGAGGACAGTCCCAGCATTAACTATAGCAAATTTGAAGTCTCTAACTCCAACTCTCTAGCGCCACCACTTGTCCAAACTTTCAATGTTTCTATGCTAATAACTTTTGAACCGTAAGCCAGAAAATGAAAATTATTTTTTCTTCTGAATCCTTGGCTCATGCCAAGTCGAATGAACCCCAAAATTCAAAAATCGCAAGGTTTAGTTTTTTCGCTATTTTCAATTATTCGACAAACCTACTTTTTCGAACTCGTCCTAGACGGTTAGTCTGATTGCCACGAAAATTGTCTCAGATCATCTTCAGACCAGGCCGGCAAAAAGTTATGGAATTCAAGTTGATTCGTCCAACCGTTGTCGAATGCCACGTAAACTAATTTGACAAAATGCACGCAAAAATGCACGTGAGGCTATATCTCGGCAACAGTTTGTCATATTGAGACCAAACTTGGTGTGTGTTTTAACAAGCATGAACTGAGACTACCTGCAGTGTTTCGACACAGCGCCACCTAGTGGTCAGGAGATATGAAAAATGCATATTTTGGCTTATAACTTCTGAATGGTTTGGCCAAAAATCACACAACTGGTCTCTTTAGATTCAGTGAGTCATCTCGAGTCGAATGATATCCAATTTTCCCGAGTCGGCCATTTTAGGCGTCGGCCATTTTGAATTATGTGTTAAAATGCTGTATTTTTTGAACGCAGCATCGTATCGTTTCGCAAATAATTACAAAAATATTCGGCTCCATGCCCTGAAGGTACTCAAAAAGTTTGGTGGCAGCGCCACCTTGTGGCCAATAGTTATAATGAAATATCACATAAATGCTAATAACTTTTGAATAATTTAGACTATTAAAATTAAAATGGTCTCGCTATATTCTGTGGGTCATGCCGAGAGCATTGATACCAATTATGTGAAAATTGGCCATACTTCCTGTCCGCCATTTTGCTTAATGTTGAAAACCTACTTTTTCGAACTCCTCCTAGACCGTTAGTCCAATTTTCACCAAATTTGACGTGAATCATCTTCAGACCATGCTGGCAAAAAGTTATGGATTTTGTGTCGATATACGAAACAGTTCTCATTTAGCGCATCAACGAATTTGCTGGAAGGGTGCCAAAATGCATTTGAGGCTGTATCTCTGCAACGCTTTGACATATTTGCACCAAATTTTGTATGTGTCATCGCCACCTCACACTGACCATGCCACAGAAATTTGGTGACAGCGCCACCTATTGGTCAAGAGTAATAAACCATTCATTAACCATGAGTAATTACACTTGTAAAAATGCTAATAACTTTTTATTGCATTAGCCCATTCGAATGGAACTGGGCTCAAAATATTCCCTGGTTCATGCCGATAACATAGATACCAAATATACCATAGTAAGCTGAACTTCCGGTCCGCCATTTTGATTTATGTTGAAAACCTACTTTGTCGAACTCCTCATCAACCGTAGGTCCGATTTTCACCAAATTCGAATCAAATGATCTTCAGACTATGCTGACTCAAAGTTATGGCTTTTGAGTCGATAGACAAAACCGTTTTCGCATACCACATCGACGAATTTGAGGCACAATGAGAAAATGACACTTGAGGCTGTATCCCTGGAATGCTTTGGCATATTGACACCAAACTTTGTGTGTGTCATTGAAAAGTCACACAGAGTACACCAAATTGATTTTATAACAGTGCCACCTATTGGTCAAGCTTGATAAGCCAAGTAATCATGCTACTAGAGGTGGTATTATGATTTTTTTTTGCCATTTCAATTACAATAATTCCAAAATTGCTGTTATTGCTCATTAATGAATTTGGTGTGATGCTTCATGCGATGCTTAGCTCCTACATTTGCCGTTGGAGTGCTTGGCCCCGTAATTGCTGCTTGCAGCTATATTTCTTCTTCTTCTTCTTCCGCCGCAAGTCTATGGCAGCCCATAGAACCGATTGCGGGAAAGTTGTATAATTTGGCACACTGATAGAGGACAGTCCCAACATTAACTATAGCAAATTTGAAGCCTCTAACTCCTACTCTCTAGCGCCACCACTTGTCCAAACTTTCAATGTTTGTATGCTAATAACTTTTGAACCGTAAGCCAGAAAATGGAAATTCTTTTTTCCTCTGAATCCTTGGCTCAGGCCAAGTCGAATGAACCCTAAAATTCAAAAATCGCAAGGTTTAGTTTTTTCGCTATTTTCAATTATTCGAAAAACCTACTTTTTCAAACTCGTCCTAGACGGTTAGTCCGATTGCCACGAAAATTGGCTCAGATCATCTTCAGACCATGCTGGCAAAAAGTTATGGAATTCAAGTTGATTCGTCCAACTGTTGTCGAATGACACGTAAACAAATTTGACAAAAAGCACGCAAACATGCACGTGAGGCTATATCCCGGCAACGGTTTGTCATATTGAGACCAAACTTGGCGTGTGTTATAACAAGCATGAACTGAGACTACCTGCTGTGTTTCGACACAGCGCCACCTAGTGGTCAGGAGATATGAAAAATGCATATTTTGGCTTATAACTACTGAATGGTTTGGCCAAAAATCACACAACTGGTCTCTTTAGATTCAGTGAGTCATGTCGAGTCGAATGATATCCAATTTTCCTGTGTCGGCCATTTTAGGCGTCGGCCATTTTGAATTATGTTTCAAAATGCTGTATTTTTTGAACGCAGCATCGTATCGTTTCGCAAATAATTACAAAAATATTCGGCTCCATGCCCTGAAGGTACTCAAAAAGTTTGGTGGCAGCGCCACCTTGTGGCCAATAGTTATAATGAAATATCACATAAACGCTAATAACTTTTGAATAAATTAGTCTATTAAAATTAAAATGGTCTCGCTATATTCTGTGGGTCATGCCGAGAGTATTGATACCAATAATGTGAAAATTGGCCTTACTTCCTGTCCGCCATTTTGCTTAATGTTGAAAACCTACTTTTTCGAACTCCTCCTAGACCGTTAGCCCAATTTTCACCAAATTTGACGTGAATCATCTTCAGACCATGCTGGCAAAAAGTTATGGATTTTGTGTCGATATACGTAACGGTTCTCATTTAGCGCATCAACGAATTTGCTGGAAGGGTGCCAAAATGCATTTGAGGCTGTATCTCTGCAACACTTTGACATATTTGCACCAAACTTTGTATGTGTCATCGCCACCTCACACTGACCATGCCACATAAATTTGGTAACAGCGCCACCTATTGGTCAAGAGTAATAAACCATTCATTAACCATGAGTAATTACACTTTTTAAAATGCTAATAACTTTTTAGTCCATTAGCCTATTGCAACGAAACTGGGCTCAAAATATTCCCTGGCTTATGCCGATAACATAGATACCAAATATGCCAGTGTTTACTGAAGTTCCGGTCCACCATTTTGATTTATGTGGAAAACCTACTTTTTCGAACTCCTCATGAACCGTATGTCCAATTTTCACCAAATTCGAATCAGATGATCTTCAGACTATGTTGACACAAAGTTATGGATTTTGTGTCGATAGACAAAACCGTTTTCGCATACCAAAGCGACGAAGTTGAAACACAATGACAAAATGACACTTGAGGCTGCATCTCTGGAATGCTGTGGCATATTAACACCAAACTTTGTGTGTGTCATTGAAAAGTCAAACAGAGTACACCAAATTGATTTCATAACAGTGCCACCTATTGGTCAAACTTTATAAGCCAAGTAATCATGCTACTAGAGGTGGTATTATGATTTTTTTTTTGCCATTTCAATTACAATAATTCCAAAATTACTGTTATTGCTCATTAATGTATTTGGTGTGATGCTTCATGCCATGCTTAGCTCCTACATTTGCCGTTGGAGTGCTTGGCCCCGTAATTGCTGCTTGCAGCTATATTTATTATTATTATTATTCTTCTTCTTCCACCCCAAGTCTATGGTAGCCCATAGAACCGATTGCGGGAAAGTTGTATAATTTGGCACACTAATAGAGGACTGTCTGAACATTAACCGTAGCAAATTTGAAGTCTCTAACTCAAACTCTCTAGCGCCACCAATTGTCTAAACTTTCAAAAACTTGATGCTAATAACTCTTGAACCGTAAGCCACAAAATGAAAATTCTTTTTTCCTGTGATTCCTTGGCTCATGCCGAGTCGAATGGACACCGAAATTCAAAAATCGCAAGGCTTAGTTTTTTCGCTATCGTCAATTGTTCGTAAAACCTACTTTTTCGAACTCGTCCTAGGCCGTTGCACCGATTGTCACGAAAATTGAATCAGATAATCTTCAGACCATGCTGGCAAAAAGTTATGGAATTCAAGTTGATTTCTCAAACCGTTTCCGAATAGCTCATGAACGAATTCTTCGAAAAGCACGCAAACGTGAACGTGAGGCTATATCTCCGCAACGGTTTGGCCTATTGAGACCAATCTTGGTGGGTCTTATAACAACCATTCCCTGGGACTACCTGCAGTGTTTCGGCGCTGTGCCCCCTAGTGGTCAGGAGATATGAAAAATGCATGTTTTTGCTCATAACTTCTGAACGGTTTTGCCAAAAATCACAAAAGTGGTGTCTTTAGATTCAGTGCATCATTCCGAGTCGAATGATACCGAATTTTCCCAATTCGGCCATTTTGGGCGTCGGCCATTTTGGATTTAGTTGTAAATTGCTGTATCTTAAGAATGAAGTTCCGTATCGTTTCGCAAATAATTACAAAAATGTCCGGCTCCATGCCCTGAATGTACACAAAAAAATTGGGGGCAGCGCCACCTTGTGGTCAATAGTTATAACGATTTTTTCGAAAAATGCTAATAACTTTTGCATACATTAGCCTATTGTAACAAAGCTGATGTTGATAGATTCCTTGGGTCATGCCGAGAACACCGATACCCCATTTGTCAATTTTGGCAAAATTTCCTGTCCGCCATTTTGATTCATGTTGAAAACCTACTTTTTCGAACTCCTCCTAGACCGTTGCTCAGATTTTCACCAAATTTGATTTGGATCATCTTCAGACCATGCTGGCAAAAAGTTATGGAATTTGTGTCGATACACGTAACCGTTTTCAATTAGCGTACCAACGAATTTGCTGGAAAGATGCCAAACTGCATCTGAGGCTGTATCTCTGCAAAGGTTGGGGATATTTACACAAAACTTAATATGTGACATTGTCACATCACATTGACCACGCCACATCAGTTTGGTCACAGCGCCACCTATTGGTCAAGAGTAATAAACCAATCAATAACCGCTAATTATTACATTTCCAATAATGCTAATAACTTTTGATTGCATTAGCCTATTATCATGAAACATGTCTCAAAATGTTCCTTGGGACATGCCGACAACATACATACCAATTATGTCATATTAAGCAAAACTTCCTGTCCGCCATTTTGATTCATGTTGAAAACCTTTTTTTTTAAACTCATCCTCAACCGTTTGTCTGATTTTCACCAAAATTGAATCAGATCATCTTCAGACCGTGCTGACAAAAAGTTATGGATTTCGTGTCAATAGACGAAACCGTTTTTGTACAGCGCTGCTTCAGATGTCAGGCATCTTCACAAAATGAGTCTGAGGCTATATCTCTGCAAAGCCCATTAGTGGTCTTCCAGTGACATCTAGTGGTCGTAAATGCAATTTATCATACAACACTGTCTCTTTAACCTTTATAACTGTTATATGTTGTCTTAATTTCATTCCAAAGAAGCATACGCAATTTATGTATAATTTCACAGTCTAGATAATAGTACTGCACTGATTTTAAATAACCTAGATATGGCTGACAGTAAAAGAATAGAACAGAATTACAGACACACACAAACATGAAATGTTTAAACTACTATATTAATACTCAATAAGCATGCTTAAACCCACACACAGATGCACACATTTTGTTATATATATAGATAATTAAAATAAATGATGGGTGATAAAACCTATTGCAAGTCTTCTGTTTTTATGGGCTTCTATGTCATTTTTCAGGTTTCATTGCAATCATAATCTGGCATAATTATAAACATTAGATATATCTGTATGAATAAATTGGTAAACTTTGACTCAATGTGATCTGAAATGCTTGAACAGTAATATTAAATAATAGTAATATACATTTTTTCTAGATGAATCCCTCAACAAGCCCATAAACTGAAATGTTTTAGTCTTTAGTGAGCTCATTAGTGGTCTTCCGGTGACATCTAGTGGTTATAATTGCAATTTTTTATTCAACACTGGGTTTTGAAGCTTTATAAATATTACAGTGTTCTTTTTTACCTAATCTCTGTTAAATTTTGCATGATTGTTTAGAAAAAATACAGATCTAATGCATGTGTGATTATATTACCCCTTTTTTTTTTGCAGTTTAATGCCATTCACAACAGAAATCTTTTGTTTTTTAGGCCTGTTTAACTGTTATAGCACCAGCTATTTTCTGATCTTAATGAAACTTTGCATGCTTGGTGGGTCATCTTTCACATGTTATAACCAAGTTTCATAAAGTTTTGAGTTTTTGTTTCAGTTTTATAGGCTTTAGGTTACATGTGGCCACGGCCCTTTCCTAAATGACCTCTTATAGCTAACCAAAGGACAAAATGCAACACATTTTTGAAAATTATTGATCTAGAGAGTCCAGAGAATATTATTGCAGTGGTTTGATCAAGACTGAACAAAAAACCAGGTGACCCAAAACATTCAAATTCGTGGACCAATTTTACGAAAAAGGCTATAACTCGGGAACAAAATGAGATATCTTCACCAAACTCAGAACTCATATGCATGAACAAAAACTTTAGTCAAATTATTATTTTTTTTCCATATCTGCCACTTGGTGGCGCTACAGGATGAAAAAAAATCAAATGGCTATAACTAAGCAACCGTTGATCCAATCAACTTGAAAATTGATATGGCCCAATGTGGCACAAGTGCTCTATGAGGAATTTCACTTATCTTAAAAAACATGGCCGCCATTGGCCAAACAACTTTAAGCACCTATTTGACAAGGTTAATGGAAGTCGATCGGAACGAAACTCGGTGGGCATGTTCGACTCATTGCCCTAAAGGTCTGTAAGTATTTTGAAAGAAATTGCCCACAACATTGTCACCTCCCACAGAACACAACAAAGCGATTTGATTACAGCGCCACCTATTTTCCAAAAATGATAATGCATCATTTTACTGGAGTTTTACTGGCTGTTTCAATTACACTCTTCCAATAATTGCTTTTCTTACTCGTTGCATTTGGTCTGATGCTCCATGCCATGCTTAGCTCCTCGCTGTGGAACTTTTATTAACGATTTTCAGCCATTTCAATTACAATCATGCAATTATTAATTTCTTTATTCATTGTTGCATTTGGTCTGCTTAGCTCCTGATGTTGCCGCTGGAATGCTTGGCCCCGTGATTGCTGCTTGCAGCTATATTTCTTCTTCTTCTTCTTCCGCCGCAAGTCTATGGCAGCCCATAGAACCGATTGCGGGAAAGTTGTATAATTTGGCACACTGATAGAGGATAGTCCCAACATTAACTATAGCTAATTTGAAGTCTCTAACTCCTACTCTCTAGCGCCACCACTTGTCCAAACTTTCAATGTTTGTATGCTAATAACTTTTGAACCGTAAGCCAGAAAATGGAAATTCTTTTTTCCTCTGAATCCTTGGCTCATGCCAAGTCGAATGAACCCCAAAATTCAAAAATCGCAAGGTTTAGTTTTTCCGCTATTTTCGATTGTTCGAAAAACATACTTTTTCGAACTCGTCCTAGACGGTTTGTCCGATTTTCACGAAAATTGGCTCAGATCATCTTCAGACCATGTTGGCTAAAAGTTATGGAATTCAAGTTGATTCCTCCAACCATTCTCGAATGACAGGTGAAAAAATATGATGAAAAGCACGCAAAAATACACGTGAGGCTATATCTCAGCAACGGTTTGGCATATTGAGACCAAACTTGGTGTGTGTTATAATAAGCATGACCTGAGACTTCCTGCAGTGTTTCAACACAGCGCCACCTAGTGGTCAGGAGATATGAAAAATGCATATTTTGGCTTATAACTTCTGATTGGTTTGGCAAAAAATCACACAACTGGTCTCTTTAGATTCAGTGAGTCATGGCGAGTCGAATGATATCCAATTTTCCTGTGTCGGCCATTTTAAGCGTCGGCCATTTTGAATTATGTTTTAAAATGCTGTATTTTTTGAACGCAGCATCGTATCATTTCGCAAATAATTACAAAAATATTCGGCTCCATGCCCTGAAGGTACTCAAAAAGTTTGGTGGCAGCGCCACCTTGTGGCCAATAGTTATAATGAAATATCACATAAATGCTAATAACTTTTGAATAAATTAGACTATTAAAATTAAAATGATCTCGCTATATTCTGTGGGTCATGCCGAGAGCATTGATACAAATTATGTGAAAATTGGCCTTACTTCCTGTCCGCCATTTTGCTTAATGTTGAAAACCTACTTTTTCAAACTCCTCCTAGACCGTTAGTCCAATTTTCACCAAATTTGACGTGAATCATCTTCAGACCATGCTGGCAAAAAGTTATGGATTTCGTGTCGATATACGAAACGGTTCTCATTTAGCGCATCAACGAATTTGCTGGAAGGGTGCCAAAATGCATTTGAGGCTGTATCTCTGCAACACTTTGACATATTTGCACCAAATTTTGTATGTGTCATCGCCACCTCACACTGACCATGCCACATTAATTTGGTAACAGCGCCACCTATTGGTCAAGAGTAATAAACCATTCATTAACCATGAGTAATTACACTTTTTAAAATGCTAATAACTTTTTATTGCATTAGCCTATTTGAATGAAACTGGGCTCAAAATATTCCCTGGCTTATGCCGATAACATAGATACCAAATATACCATAGTAAGCTGAACTTCCGGTCCGCCATTTTGATTTATGTTGAAAACATACTTTTTCGAACTCCTCATCAACCGTATGTCCGATTTTCACCAAATTCGAATCAAATGATCTTCTGACTATGCTGACTCAAAGTTATGGATTTTGTGTCGATAGACAAAACCGTTTTTGCATACCACATCGACGAATTTGAGGCACAATGAGAAAATGACACTTGAGGCTTTATCCATGGAATGCTTTCGCATATTGACACTAAACTGTGTGTGTGTCATTGAAAAGTCACACAGAGTACACCAAATTGATTTTATAACAGTGCCACCTATTGGTCAAATTTGATAAGCCAAGTAATCATGCTACTAGAGGTGGTATTATGATTGTTTTGCCATTTCAATTACAATAATCCTATAATTGCTGTTATTGCTTATAAATGTATTTGGTGTGATGCTTCATGCCATGCTTATCTCTTACATTTGCCGTTGGAGTGCTTGGCCCCGTAATTGCTGCTTGCAGCTATATTTCATATTCATTTTCGAAAAAGCCGAAGACATACCGGTTTCTCCGGTAGTGGGCGGAGCTAATGCGCAAATAGAAATTTCAAAATGACAAATATGCATTCATTAGGCCTAAAAGAAAATTTTTACATAAGGGCATTGTGCTAGAAATATTACTATTATTTAGTAAAACAAATGTGATACTGCTACCACTGTTGCAAAAAAATAAAAAACTTTATTTAAAAAAATAATAAATCTCAATATTTCTCCCATGTTTTAATTTTAATAGCAAATCCCCTTTATTTACCAAACATTAAATGTGTTTAAATTTGATAAATTAAAAGACAAATTAAATTTGGGTGAAACTTGTTTACTTTTTTTCATAATTATATAACTTGTAGAAAAACTTTAAACACAATTCTAAATAAGTATAAAGAATGGCATTGGTTTTATTTTTAGTGCTAAAAAGTTATTTTTTTTTTTTATTAGCAAATTTTTGTGTTTTGCTTTGGTACCGAAATTGGTACCGAGAACCGTGGATTTTCACTGGTATCGGTACCGAATACTGAAATATTGGTACCGTGACAACACTAACAGGCAGGCTTATTGTTCGGTCTATCCATTTTCTCCATTGCACATTTTATGGTATTTGTTTTATTTTTATTTACTAAGTGAAATAAATGTGCAATATGCTGTCAACATCAGTCTCTAAATCTATTATTTTTTGTATGTTATATATGTCAAAATCTGTGTAAATAATAGAAAGGTCGCTGATTAACACTTGCAATTCAGTGTCGTGATGGTTTTTAAAAAATATTCTGAAGGTAGTGAAAAAGGTATTAAAAAGTAGTAAATTTAACTTAAGGATTGCTGTATATACCCTGATATAACGTTATAATCTTACATTCGTGACAACATTGTGTGTAATTCTCCCTATTATTTAGATTTCTTAAAACAAGAACGAAAGCGCGACGAAATGGCTCAAGGCCGCGCAAAATCCAAACTCTGAATAGTAATAATGAAAAACCGTGACATTTCAAACCACAGACATATTAATTGTCATTTCTATCACCCATCGATTCAATTTGACAGTTACTTTTTTAATTCAAAGACTGTGATGAAAACTTACCTATACGTTATCTGGCGCTCTGCATCTGATGAAGTGACTGAGGTAAAAATCCGGTTTGGTCCAGTTGGTGAACGAGCAGCTTTTAATCAACTTGACTGAACCTGTGAGTCAACACGAAGAAGTACGTTACAATGACCGAATCTTCTATTTGCAGAAATACACTCAATAATCGTACATTCGTGACAACATTGTGTGATATTCCCCATTTTATTCAGATTTCTTAAAACAAGAACAAAAGCGCGACGAAATGGCTCAAGGCCGCGCAGAATCCAAACTCCGAATAGTAATAATGAAAACCGTGACATTTCAAACCACAAACATATTAATTGTTATTTCTATAACCCATATCGATTCAATTTGACAGTCACTTAAAGATTGTGGTGAAAACTTACCTATATCTGGCGCTCTGCATCTGATGAAGTGACTGAGGTAAAAATCCGGTTTGGTCCAGTTGGTGAACGAGCAGCTTTTAATCAACTTGACTGAACCTGTGAGTCAACACGAAGAAGTACAATGAACGAATCTTCTATACACATATAACGTTATAATCTTACATTCGTGACAACATTGTGTGTAATTCTCCCTATTATTTAGATTTCTTAAAACAAGAACGAAAGCGCGACGAAATGGCTCAAGGCCGCGCAAAATCCAAACTCTGAATAGTAATAATGAAAAACCGTGACATTTCAAACCACAGACATATTAATTGTTATTTCCATCACCCATCGATTCAATTTGACAGTTACTTTTTTAATTCAAAGACTGTGATGAAAACTTACCTATATCTGGCGCTCTGCATCTGATGAAGTGACTGAGGTAAAAATCCGGTTTGGTCCAGTTGGTGAACGAGCAGCTTTTAATCAACTTGACTGAACCTGTGAGTCAACACGAAGAAGTACGTTACAATGAGCGAATCTTCTATTTGCAAAACACTCTGACTCGAAATGGATAATATAATTCTGAAAATCTGCTTTTAATAATGGTCATTTGCACTTATGAATTTAATGTATGATTTCAGAAATGACGGATTTGTGGACAATATTTACACTGCGACTATAACAAACATTTAATTGCTTTACAAATCCTTAATAGGCCTATATTATTCGATAACACAATACTATAAAACGCTTATTACGAAATAAAAACTTGCAACAATCCACGTTCACAATATAAAATGTCACACTTACTCTGTATCACTCAATTTCTTCTGAAGACACGTGTTGTCCAACATGGAAAATCATCCAGTTTCCGCTGGCTTCTCTCGAAAATTCTCAGAGGAAAAAAAATGATTCAGCGAATCATCTTGAGCGGTTCATTGTTCATGAATCGCCCAATTCCGCCCATGATGAATTGGAATCTGACCATGAATAAAAACTGAAGCAGCTTGACAAATTTTTGGTGTAATTTAATTAATCTGTGCTCATAATTGTAAACAACTATTTTTAATGTACACACTAAAATAAAATACACTGTAATTAATTTATATATACCACAGTAGTGATAACTACAAGACAACCATTGACATTGGCTTGAGAAAACCTGAGCAGAAAGTTTGAAATAGATTTAATGTCGTTAAGTTTGAAGATTTATGTTTAAAGCGGTTTTAAAAGCTTGAAGTTCAGGGTTTAAGACAATGCAATCTACCAGACAGCAAGATAGATAGATAAATTAAGTTTAGTTTACACAGTAAATTGTTTAGTTTACTGCTATTAAAGCATTAGAATTGAAGTAAAACCTGCAGAAAATTTTGTGCAGTTGTTTCAACTTACATTTATAAATTAAAATAACAATTATACTTGTTAATTCAACAGAAAGTCTATTGCAGTTGTTTAAACATACATTTTTGAGTTAAAATAACCATTTTACTTGTTCATTCAACTTTCAGTCTAGTTGAGGACAAGAAAACTTAAAATTTCTTGTTGTCTGGACAATCTAGTTATCTCTACACAAAAAAACAAGTTGAAATAACTAAATTGCGGAAATATTTTTTACAGTGTACACTATTGTAATACTGTGAATTCTAGATTTATTTGAGAGATCTGTCATAAGTGTTATAGTGTGTTGTTGTATTGTATTATTTGTGATAATCTTATTCTTTCTGAGTGTGATGTATTTGTATTTTTTTCTATATTTTCATCAGCAGAATGTTTTTATTAAAATAATTACATTTTCACTATAGTTCCAATGTTAGCAACCCTTTATTCTTTAGTAATTCTGTGACAAGATTACTGCAACTACTGTGTGTCAAGATCAAGAAAGGATTACGTTAAGATCCAAAAAAAGCATAACAAAAATAGTCCATATGACTCATGCACTATATCACAAGTCTTCTGAAATCATAATCTTCACCTCACCTACCAGTCTTGAATCAAATAAGGTGCCAACAGTGACTAAATAATGTTGAATTCTTGTTTTTGAGTAAAATATTCCTTTTAAGATTGCAAACTGGAAGAACGAATCAACAAAAAATCTTTATTGTTCAATAACTTGGAAGGTAAATACCAGAACTTATCTGTAGAATGGACAGAGGTGGAGTACACAGCTTCATTACTTGAGTAAAAGTACACATACCCCTTGCTAAATTTTACTCATGTACAAGTACTACAGTCAGATGTCTACTTAAGTAAAAGTACTGAAGTACTTGTTTTAAAAGTACTTGAGTATCAAGAGTACAAGAGTACATTTTCTAAATATTGCATTACTACTTCCACAGTGCTTACATTTATGTTCAGAAACGTCCTACATGGAGAATACCATGGAGAATGTAAAAGGAATTGAAAGTAAAATCAAGTCATTTTCATCTTTTTACCATGTTGCTTTATTTAACATTTCTCACTTGCCCACAAGGCAATAGCACAATGGCTAAAACGCTCTGACAAACCTCTGCTAGAGTTTTAATGGATTTTTTTGCACCCAAATTTGAATCTGACTGTATTAAACACACTGGATACTCAAGAACATCAAAGCAAATGCTCAGCTTACATTAATGTGTAATATCAGAAAAGAAAATTCAGCTAACAATTGTGTGTACATGTGGGTTTCTCTGTTTCATCAATCAAATCAATAAACCTAATCCAGCAAAGAAGGCAATATAGCAATTTTCTGGCACACCTCTGAACCTGACCGTGTTATACACGCAGCATATAAGAGAAAATAATAATTATTAAAGAAAATCAGCTAATCAGCTGTGTTTAGCTAAGTGTACAAAGAAGGAAAAAGTCAATGGCGAAATATTTTTTGTTTTTTTAAAGAGCGCATTGGTAGAAAATGCACCTCTGGGCGGGTCCACAGTGTGCGTTGACTGCTTATTACACACAGGGATGTGCATCACACAAGCATGCCAAATATTAAAAACAAAAGGCCTACAGTGTAAAAGAATATTATTGTGTAGGCTACATAATTATAAAAATGTAATGATGGATAGTCATTGCGTGTATTAGAATTAGGCTACCTATTTGCAATTCAGCCTATTACTACTTATAATGATGAATGAAATTGGTTAATTAATTGAACAATCGTGCAAATACACACATATATATATCTATATTAACTGACTCATCGTGTGGAGCTTTGGAGGATTGCTGCTTGTCCCGTAGATGATCCGCTCGCGCGCTTTAACTGGTTTCTTCACTTGAGAAGCATTCAGCTTTTCTGCCAACAAATTCCACCATGTAAATAGCGATCTGCGCTGGCGCGAGAGCATCTAGCTCTTAAAGGGAATGGGAGATGAAAGTTATGCCCATTACTCATAAAGAGACTAGGGACAACCCATTCCAAAGATGTGCCCTGGCGCACGGACCGTTTTTCCGTTGATAAAATAGCAAAAGTCGATTTGGACATGCCCTGAGTGCACCTGCGCCATACGCTTTACACTTTGTGTTTACATCGTTAAGATAGGGCCCTTTGTATGACAACTCTGTGTGTATGTGTGTGTGTGTGTGTGTGTGTGTTTGTGTGTGTACTCTCATGAAGTCTTTGGCGGAAAGCTGAAGGTGATTGCTGATAAGCTGTCCCAATCAGTGGCGCCTGCACAATACCACCACGTTAGAGAGGGAAACAACATATATACATATATATATATATATATATATATATATATATATATATATATATATATATATATATATATATATATATACCCTTACAAAGCATTTCCGAGTACCGTAATAAAGGTGCTACAGAGAGGTTTAAAGTCAGAATTACAATAAATGAAATCAATGGTTTTTTTTTTTGTTTGTTTTTTTTTGGGGAATGAAGTTGTGTTTGTGAGGTTTAAGGTCAAAAATAAGAAATAAAACCACATTTATGAGTCAACATTTGTCATTATTAGATTTAAAGCCACAGCTTCAGAAATAAAATCACATTTTCAAGAAATGAAGTTACAACTGTGATATACAAAGCCACAATTACAAGAAATAAAATCACATTTATGAATCAAGTTGTGATTCTAATATTTAAAGTCATATTTTCTGAGAAACAAAGTCACATTTTGAGATATAAAATCAAGTCAAAAAGTATGGTTACTGAAGGATTAGTTCACTTCAAGAATAATAAAAAAAAAAAAATCCTGATGATTTACTCACCCCCATGTCATCCAATATCCAATGTCAAAAAATGTGCATAAACCACGATGTAAACACATTATGTGGCACTGAATATCACTAAGGACAGAACAGCTGTTCAGATGCTGTGCAAGAAGATCGGTCCACTTCTAATCAGGTTATCCTCGGCTCTGAGCATGTAAAGCCCTTTAAAGCTGCATTGAAACTGCAATTTGTGCAATTTGGAGAAAAACATTTTTAAAAACCTTAAGTTCTTTGTGTCTGAAGAAAGAAATACATGAACATCTTGGATGACAAGGGGATGAGTAAATTAAAAGGAAATGTTTATTCTTGATGTGAACTAATCCTTAAAAGGGTTAGTTCACCCAAAAATGAAAATTATGTCATTAATGACCACTGTTGAGAACGTTACTTTAAAAAAGTAATTAGTTATAGTTACTCACTACTTGTTCCAAAAACTGAGTTAGAAACTGAATTACTCTATAATAAAAGTAACTCGTTACCAGGGAACGTAACTATTTGCGTTACTGTAAAAAAAAAAAAAAAAAAAAAGCTTTTTTGAAGCATTGAAAATACATTTTGGTCCAAAAATAACAAAAAATACGACTTTATTCAGCATTGTCTTCTCTTCCGGGTCTGTTGTGAGCGCGTTCACAACACTGCAGTGTAGTGATGTCCGGTTCGCGAACGAATCACTCAATGTACCTGGATCTTCTTAAACCAGTTCACCAAATCAAATGGTTTGTGTCTTCAATAAGCATTAATTCACAAATTACTTAAGGTGTTAACTTTTTTAATGTGGCTGACACTCCTTCTGAGTTAAAATAAACCAATATCCAAGAATAATTAATTTAATTCATTTCAACAATTTGTCTCCTCTGTGTCTCTCCACATCACTGTAGTACCATTTGGAGAATATTAGCTGAACGCAGGTAGCGTATGCCCTTCTGTGTCAGCTGCAACACAAGGATACGTTTTCTATGTGTATTTACGCTTTGATTTTAAAGAAAACAGCGCATCCTTGTGGCGCTGATCAATTGCCTTCATGTTTTCCAATGAATGTATTTAAATGTGAAAATTCATTATTTAATCCATTAGATTTTTAAATAAATAATATTTTATTGTTATTATTTTTATTTTATTTTTATCATTGAGTTTCACAGGGCCCTTTGCTGTTATAATCCCAAGATTTCACAAATCAAAAACCTGCATGCCAGATGGTGTTTTTGCTTTCTTGAAGAAAAACGCTGCGTAAAATCCCACAGCCAGCAGGAATCATAAAGTCTATTTTTAATTCCTTTCTCCAGGACTAAATGTGGACAGAAGCAACAATGGAGACAGAAATCACAGAAATCTGTTGTCATGTCAGAGGAGCCGGCTTTCTTACTATATCAGTTTTAAAGAGCGTTTTTTGGGTCACCTGCCACAGAAATGCCAGAGAAAGCCAGCCAGCAAGTGTAGAAAAATGAAATGAAGTCATAGCAGACTAGCTTTTATTTACGGCATGCTAATGAGGTGACCTTGTGCTATGTCACTCACTAGATGAAGGGACTTGGCTGAATGACACAATCACCGATGGCCAAAGTCATTTTCCTGTCATCTTGGAATTACGCACTTCAGAGATTGGCTGTGATTAGATGCATGAGGCTGCAGGGATGTTTCAAAGAGTCTCCCCATCTCATTTGCAATATCAAGCAACAGTCTCAGAGATTTAAAAAAAATATTATATATATATATATATATATATATATATATATATATATATATATATATATATATATATATATATATATATATATGTATATGTATATGTATATATGTAAATGTATTTGAATATCGATATATAATAAATTATAAATTATCATATTTATAATGTTATATACAGGTCCTTCTCAAAAAATTAGCATATTGTGATAAAAGTTCATTATTTTCCATAATGTAATGATAAAAATTAAACTTTCATATATTTTAGATTCATTGCACACCAACTGAAATATTTCAGGTCTTTTATTGTTTTAATACTGATGATTTTGGCATACAGCTCATGAAAACCCAAAATTCCTATCTCAAAAGATTAGCATATCATGAAAAGGTTCTCTAAATGAGCTATTAACCTAATCATCTGAATCAACTAATTAACTCTAAACACCTGCAAAAGATTCCTGAAAAAAAACTCCCAGCCTGGTTCATTACTCAAAAATGCAATCATGGACTGCCGACCTGACTGCTGCCCAGAAGGCCATCATTGACACTCTCAAGCGAGAGGGTAAGACACAGAAAGAAATTTCTGAACGAATAGGCTGTTCCCAGAGTGCTGTATCAAGGCACCTCAGTGGGGAGTCTGTGGGAAGGAAAAAGTGTGGCAAAAAATGCTGCACATTGAGAAGAGGTGACCGGACACTGAGGAAGATTTTGGAGAAGGACCAATTCTAGACCTTGGGGGACCTGCGGAAGCAGTGGACTGAGTCTGGAGTAGAAGCATCCAGAGCCACTGTGCACAGGCGTGTGCAGGAAATGGGCTACAGAGAAGCAGCACTGGACTGTTGCTCAGTGGTCCAAAGTACTTTTTTCGAATGAAAGCAAATTTTGCATGTCATTGGGAAATCAAGGTGCCAGAGTCTGGAGGAAGACTGGGGAGAAGGGAATGCCAAAATGGCTGAAGTCTCTGTGTCAATTACCCACAGTCAGTGATGGTCTGGGGTGCCATGTCAGCTGCTGGTGTTGGTCCACTGTGTTTTATCAAGGGCAGGGTCAATGCAGCTAGCTATCAGGAGATTTTGGAGCACTTCATGCTTCCATCTGCTGAAAAACTTTATGGAGATGAAGATTTCGTTTTTCAGCACGACCTGGCACCTGCTCACAGTGCCAAAACCACTGATAAATGGTTTACTGACCATGGTATTACTGTGCGCAATTTGCCTGCCAACTCTCCTGACCTGAACCCCATAGAGAATCTGTGGGATATTGTGAAGAGAAAGTTGAGAGACGCGAGACCTACCAGAGTCGAGTCAGGTTCCAGTGAACTCTCCAGAGTCGAGTCAGGTTTCAGTTGATCCTCCAGAGTCGAGTCAGGTTCCAGTGAACTCTCCAGAGTCGAGTCAGGTTCCAGTCGACCCTCCGGAGTCGAGTCAGGTTCCAGTTGACCCTCCAGAGTCGAGTCAGGTTCCAGTTGACCCTCCAGAGTGGAGTCAGGTTCCAGTTGACCCTCCAAAGTCGAGTCAGGTTCCAGTTGACCCTCCAGAGTCAAGTCAGGTTCCAGTTGACCCTCCAGAGTCGAGTCAGGTGTTCGTGGACCCTTCAGAGTCAGGGCTAGTCAGTGATGACCCTCCAGAGTCAGGGCTAGTCACAGATGACCTTCCAGAGTCAGGGCCAGTCACCGATGACCCTCCAGAGTCAGGGCCAGTCAACGATGACCCTCCAGAGTCAGGGCTAGTCACCGATGACCCTCCAGAGTCAGGGCTAGTCACCGATGTCCTTCCAGAGTCAGGGCTAGTCACCGCTGACCCTCAAGAGTCAGGGCTAGTCACTGATAACCTTCCAGAGTCAGGGCTAGTCACTGATGACCTTCCAGAGTCAGGGCTAGTCACTGTTGACCTTTCAGAGTCGGGTCAAGTCACCGGTGATCTTCAAGGACAGAGTCAAGTCACTGGTGATTTTCAAGGACTGAGTCAAGTCGCCGGTGATCTTCAAGGACTGAGTCAAGTCACCAGGTATCTTCATAAAAAAGTGCAAGTCACCAATGATCTTCATGAACAAATGCCAGTCACCAATGATCTTCGCGAGCAGAGTCAGGCCAGCACCAATCTTCTGGAGTCCAGTAGAAACACTATGGGATTCCCAGAGGTTCATCGTCCCATTGGTCCGGCCACACGGACGTCTGCTCCACCCTGGGGGGCTCTCGTCCTGACCACATGGTTGTGGTGGTCTTCTGCTCTGCCCTGGAGGACTCCGGTCTCGACCACAAGGATGTGGTGGTCTTCTGTTCCGCCCTGGGGGGCATTCGTTCCGACCAAACGGAGGTGGTGGTCTTCTGCTCCGTCCTGGGGGGCTTCCGCCCTGACCACACGGTTGTGGTGGTCTTCTGCTCTGCCCTGGAGGGCTTCTGCCTTGAACGCAGGGGTGTGATGGTCTTCTGCTCCGCCCTGGGGGACTCCGGCCTCGACCACAAGGATGTGGTGGTCTTCTGTTCCGCCCTGGTGGGCACCACGTGATGTCCTTCATGGACTTATGGGGGTGTATTGTCACAGTGTCTGGGTTGTGTTCCCTGGGAATCCACTAGATGTCCTCCTTCCCCACGGTGTCTGTCACTTTATGAATCACATTCCTCACGTTCTCTGCTTAATTATTGCGCCCAGCTGTCACTAGTTACCAATCATTACAATCTGTCTAATTCCCATTAGCATTTGTCTCTCCTTGTGTATTTAACCCGGTCTGTCTTAGTATGTGTCACGGAGTCCTTTTTTATTCATGTCCGTCATTTCGTGCCCTTGCCCTGTGTTCTTGTCTAGTTTAAGTTTGGATTGCTCTTCTGGTTTTCGACTCATGCCTGGACTGTTTATTCTCTGTGGATTAACCCCTAATAAAGACGTACTCGCAATTGGTTCTCTCTCCATGAATCCTTGTATCACTGGTCGTGACACCAACACTCTGGATGAGCTCAAGGTGGCTATCGAAGCATCCTGGGCCTCCATAACACCTCAGCAGTGCCACAGGCTGATTGCCTCCATGCCACGCCACACTGAAGCAGTCATTTCTGCAAAAGGATTCCCGACAAAGTATTGAGTGCATAACTGAACATAATTATTTGAAGGTTGACTTTTTTGTATTAAAACACTTTTCTTTTATTGGTCGTATGAAATATGCAATTTTTGAGATAGGAATTTTGGGTTTTCATGAGCTGTATGCCAAAATCATCAGTATTAAAACAATAAAAGACCTGAAATATTTCAGTTGGTGTGCAATGAATCTAAAATATATGAAAGTTTAATTTTTATCATTACATTATGGAAAATAATGAACTTTTATCACAATATGCAAGTTTTTGGAGAAGGACCTGTATGTGTATTACTCTCACAGAGTATATTTATATGTACACCATGGCATTCACACACACATACATTCTCCTTTCACATATTATTGCTTTCACACACTTACATTCGTTTTACACATGCATACATTTCTACTCTTACACAAATATACATTCTCCTTTCTCTGTGTGCAGCAATAACTCAGAACTCAGTGAAATTTCATCAGGAGATGAAATTAAGATGTTTTTGTTGTTGTTTTTCAGCAGAGAGTATCACCTGGTTTGGAAGAAACGATCAATCCGTGCCCTTGTTACCTCCAAGCCATGATTCCCTTGTCTGATTTCTAACCATTGTTCTTTTTAACACTTTTTGGCTTGATTTGTACCGCATGCTGCCAGCTAAAATGATTGCCACAAGCACTTCCTTGCATGTTACTACAGTAAAAAAGAATCTGCCAGGAAGATGAATGTAAATGTAAAAGTAAAAAGTGCTGTTAAAACATCCTTCGGAACAGAATGTTTTACAGAATGGCTCATGGCACACCTATCAGTCACAGTGAAGGGTATACTATACGCTGTGATAGATTTCACAATGAGCAGGGTAGCAGACTGCCTCAATGAACCCCTGTCCATAATCCAACAGTGAAGCTTCACTTTTCTTGTTCTTCAAAGAACTAAAAGGTCTAAATGTAGAACAAGGTGTGCCGCCATGAGACACAAACATAAAAGCACTCCGTCACAGTATATATTTATATGTACACTATGGCATTCACACACACATTCTCCTTTCACATATTATTGCTTTCACACACACTTACATTCGTCTTACACATGCATTTCTACTCTTACACAAATATACATTCTCCTTTCATATGCATATATTTTTGCTTTCACACTCATACATTCTCTTTATGTCACACCCAGGGGCGGGCTATGCTTTGACTAAGCCACACCCCTTCTCAACTTCCACCTCGAGGAGGTCCCCAAAGCCAACCCAATGGCCAAACAACACGAGAACAAGTAAGTGATAAAACAATCTTTAATTTAAATATTTAAAAATAGCTTGGGGAATAGGGAAAGGGCAATTAAAACTAAACTCTGACTCGGCCGTCCAGATGGGCTATGGCCGGGAAGAGGTCAGGGAGCAAGGGGGCCACGGGGATCCGGGGCGTGGGACTCGGGGCCCGGCCAGGGTCTTAGGTGTCCGTAGCGCCCTCCTTCCTCCTCTTCGCTGAATACAACTCACGGTAAGTACTGGTTCACACAGTTCGTTCTCGGGGTGCTCACTCTCTTTCTCTTCCTCCACAAGCAAAGGCTGGGACACAAAGGCACGGTTAATTCGGCTTGGTTTTGCTCTCACCTCTTCGCTGATTGCACCTCACAGTAAGTACTGGTTCACACAGTTCGTTCCTTGGGTGCTCACTCGCTTTCGCTTTCTCCACAGGCAGCGGCGTAAGTACAGGTTTCCTCGGTCTCTCCTCGTGTTACCCACTCTCTCTCCTTTTCTCTCCACAGGTATCAACTTGGGCACAATAGCACAGTTAGTTTGCTTTGAATGGCTCTCACCTCTGGGCTGGACACAGCGTACTGTAAGTACAGGTTTCGCTCTATTTCTCCTCGCGTTATCCACTCTCTCTCCTCCTCTCTACAGGTATCAACTTGGACACAAAACACAGTTACTCTGCTTTGGATGGCTTTCACCTCTGGGCTGGACACAACGTACTGTAAGTACAGGGTTCGCTCTATTTCTCCTCGCGTTATCCACTCTCTCTCCTCCTCTCTACAGGTATCAACTTGGACACAAAACACAGTTACTCTGCTTTGGATGGCTTTCACCTCTGGGCTGGACACAACGTACTGTAAGTACAGGGTTCGCTCTATTCCTCCTCGTGTTATTCACTCTCTCTTTCCTTCACTCTCCACAGGTATCAACTTGGGCACAATAGCACAGTTAGTTTGCTTTGAATGGCTCTCACCTCTGGGCTGGACACAGCGTACTGCACGTACAGGTTTCCTCGGTTTCTCCTTGCGTTACTCACTCTCTCTTTCCTTTTCTCTCCACAGGTATCAGATTGGACACAAAGCACAGTTAGTTTGCTTTGAATAGCTCTCACCTCTGGGCTGAACACAGCGTACCGTGCGATCTCCGGAGATCTGAAGCACGCTCACAACATATACTGTACTGAACTAGGCTAGAACCAGCAGTCTCCTTGTCCTCCCGCGACGAAGTGCGTGAAGGCGGGGGTTTATCTGACAGGACACACGGCAATACACAGCAACCCACAGCAATATACAGCACCACGTCAAAATTATAGGTTTTCACAGCACGAAGACTCACCCACCACACTCAGTGTACGAAAAGGACACCCGTCTTCCTTCACTTCGCTTGGTTCGGATCTGGCGATGGAATATGCGGCCTAGCTAGTGATGTCGTCGTTGTGACTACTTCAATAAGTATTCCTTCGGCTCTCCCACCACGCTATATGAGGGGTAGGGCCGCCCTCCTCCTCCTGGAGAGATCTACACAACGCCAGGTCAATATACAGGGCACTTTCGGCTTGCTCTTAGTACTCACATCAATGCCGCTTCCAATCCCCTTTTGCACGTCATCTCAATTCGCCGTATAATCCGTTCACTTCTCAACCTTTAAGGTTCGCGATGTCTTCACAATCATACAATTCCAGCCTGAGGGAGAGAGAGTTAGACAGCCACCAGCAGCGCACCAAGACGGGCACAACACAGTGCTTCACACACACCAGAAAGAGCTCCCAGACTGTGAAATAACTTGGCCTTAAGTACTGCCTTGTCCAGCGTATCCTCCAATCACCAACCGCTGTCCCTAACTAGGCACAGGTGCATCGAATTCCCTGATTTTCCCTCTTACGGCGCTACCGGAAGTTCCGGTGTTCTGTTTTTCCGGTCCGGGAAAACTTCCCGAATTTTGGTTCCGCCCCTAAAGATCGTCACCTTGTGACATTTACACATACATATACACACATAAATATATAGAATATATGTAAGAGAAGAATGTATGTATGTGCGAGAGAGTATAGTGGAAATGGAAGGCGTTTAGCTGAAACGGAAGGCAGGTTAGACGCGATCAGGCTCACCGGGACAGATCTTGATCAGCAGGGCTGAGGCAGATGAGGTAGCCGCAGAAGTATTTCAGCAAGCTATCTGGGTTTATCTGAGGTTACATGTCCTCGTCCTTTCAGCGGGTTGTGATTGAGGACCCGAGCTCAGCCTCGGTTGTGTTGCCAGATAGAAGTATTATAAGCATCCAAGGTTTTTTTGTTGTTGTTTTTTTTTCATTTAATATAGGAAGTGAATTAAGAGGGAGGTTGCAAGTTAGGGACATCTATATACTGTATTAATTTAAATAACTCAAGACTCATTGCGGTTTATTTTTAGATTTTAATGTAATTGTTTATTTTTTCAATTGCTGCTCTGTGTGCAGCAATAACTCAGAACTCAGTGAAATTTCATCAGGAGATGAAATTAAGATGTTGTTGTTGTTGTTTTTCAGCAGAGAGTATCACCTGGTTTGGAAGAAACGATCAATCCGTGCCCTTGTTACCTCCAAGCCATGATTCCCTTGTCTGATTTCTAACCATTGTTCTTTTTAACACTTTTTGGCTTTGTCTATTGTACTTGATTTGTACCGCATGCTGCCAGCTAAGATTATTGCCACAAGCACTTCCTTGCATGTTACTACAGTAAAAAAGAATCTGCCAGGAAGATGAATGTAAATGTAAAAGTAAAAAGTGCTGTTAAAACATCCTTCGGAACAGAATGTTTTACAGAACGGCTCATGGCACACCTATCAGTCACAGTGAAGGGTATACGATACGCTGTGATAGATTTCACAATGAGCAGGGTAGCAGACTGCCTCAATGAACCCCTGTCCATAATCCAACAGTGAAGCTTCACTTTTCTTGTTCTTCAAAGAACTAAAAGGTCTAAATGTAGAACAAGGTGTGCCGCCATGAAACACAAACATAAAGAAAAGCACAGACTGAATTTATGATTCAGTCTCAGCTAAGTCCCACTCAAAACACTAAGAGAGGTCACGGATGGAAGCTAATGGACATCTCAACTGTTCAAAGCAACACACTTACTAGCCCCAAGGTCATATTAGAATCAGGGAACCTTTCTTGTGCAATTACCATTCACAAATGGATGGATTATAATACATTAACTGATTCTTCCACCACAGGTTTAAACAAAGACATCCCCAGCCAGCTCTCTCATACTTCATGCATTTATAGCCCCTTTGCCAGTACTTCTGAAATAGACTGAAAGTATTTTTAGGGAGTTTAGGTTGTAATTTGCTCTGGGTGACAGCTTTAATATAAGCTGCTTTGAATTCAGAGTCTACCTTGTGGATTGCTTCAGGATTCTTTTGTTGGGTTGGCAGAATGACAAACTTGGGTTTGTATTTGACTCATTTTGAAGAGATAATGTAGCGGCAGTTCTGGTCTGGAGGCAGTGCTATATTCATTAGAATGCCTTGGAAGTGCTCATGGGAGGCTACAACAGCTAGACTGGACTAAAAGATTTCAATTCTTAGAATCATGTAATTTGAATGGCATAATTTCCATTTGGCGGGAATGAAAACAAAGCAGGTAACTGAACTGCAGTTCATTCAACATGTTGCAATCTTAAAGGGGACATTGGATTGGATTGGGATGTTTCTTGCATTTAGTTTCTGGTGTGTCTGCCAGCTCAGAAAAGCTTAAAAAGAAAACAGGCAGCCAGTTTGTTATGCGTTTTCTCAGTCTGAATCTGTGTCATCCAGAGACCCTTTTCAATATGCAGCCAGTTTCTACTTAGATAGATAGCAGTTTGCATTAGACCACCTCCAAGCTTTATACAGATATATTCACTTATCTCGTGCCAACACACCCCACAGGTAGAGAGAGATGGGGTGAGCTGTAGCTCATTATCATTTAAAGAGACATGCACTGAAACGGGTCACTTGAACAGAGGTGATTTTGACACGGTAAAAAAGGTGTTGTTTTACACAACCAAAGAGAATCAGAATCAGAATCAGAATGAGCTTTATTGCCATGTATGTTTATACGTACGAGGAATTTGTTTTCCTGATAGAAACTCCGCAGTGCAAC
This sequence comes from Carassius gibelio, assembly GCF_023724105.1. Lineage (NCBI taxonomy): Eukaryota > Metazoa > Chordata > Actinopteri > Cypriniformes > Cyprinidae > Carassius > Carassius gibelio. Next base: position 26,214,247 of record NC_068385.1, on the reverse strand, counting down.
AGAATGACAGTGACAGAATAAATAAATATAATACAAGAATAAAAAATACAAAAAATACAAATAAGTATTAAAAAATTTAGATAAATAGGTGTATGTGTATATAAATATAAAGTGTAGTGTGTTCCACAGTTATTATCAATAGTTCATTAGATGGATTGCCTGAGGGAAGAAACTGTTCCTGTGTCTGGTCGTTCTGGTGCTCAGTGCTCTCTAGCGTCGACCAGATGGAGGGTGTAAATTAGCACTTTTGATTGGTTTGCATGGTTGTTATAGAGATGGATGGTAGTTAAAGGCGTCTAAGTTTCCTACGAAATCCATCTGTTGAAGGGGAAGACCCAGAAACATGTTTCCAGAGAAGAGCCTCTGCAGTGAACCTCCTCTCTATGTACTAGCCCTTCACAGATGGAAGAAGCCATTATCAAAAGTCACCTACTAATGTAGACCAGATGGCAACAGTTCAAAGATGGAGTGTGCTGGATGTGAGGGGTCCAGAGTGATTTTTACAGCCCTTTTTCTCACTCTGGATAAGTACAGTTCTTGAATAGAGGGGAGGGTTGTACCGATGATTCTCTCAGCAGTCCGGACTACCCTCTGTAGTCTTCTGAGGTCAGATTTAGAAGCTGAGCTGAACCAGACAGTTACTGAAGTGCAGAGGATGGATTCGATGATGGTGGAGTAGAACTGTTTCAGTAGCTCCTGTGGCAGGTTAAACTTCCTCAGCTGGCGAAGGAAATACAACCTCTGCTGGGCCTTTTTCACGATGGAGTCAATGTGAATGTCCCACTTCAGGCCCTGAGAGAGATAGTGGTGCCCAGGAACCTGAATGACTCCACTGCAGTCACAGGGCTGTTCATGATGGTGAGTGGGGGGAGTGCAGGGGGGTTTCTTCTGAAGTCCACTATCATCTTCACTGATTTGAGTGTGTTAAGCTCCAGGTTGTTTTATTTCAGCTTTATTAATAAAAAATATTTTAAGTAGTTTTACTTTTAGTTATTAATAACCATACCATTTCTTTCAACTGCTGAGTACAAAAGAAGAAATACTGAATAATATTATTATTCTGGTCAATATTTTTACATGCAGTTAAAATGTGGAATGAAAGTACCATTATATATATTCCTTCTCATTTTCACAACCAATGTGTTGTGGAATTTTGATCCACTGAAAATAATTTTAATGTGTAACAGGGCAACCAATTACAGACTGAATTTCTATCCCCCACAACCTCGTTTTCATTTACTTCCACTGAAAAATGGTGTCTTCCCTGAATAAGATCTGCTGCAAGCTTTGGCGTGAAGTTCATGGTACTTTTGAAAGCCTTTTGGGTGCTTCTTATGTTGATTTCATTAAGAAATGCAACAGTTTTTCTGAGGTTATGTCTAATCCTCTTTGAAACAGTATTTCATGTTGGTCTGATTCAATACAGAGTAATAAAATCGAAGCAAGCAGCACATCTCCTTGTGGCCACTCCAGATCCTCATTTTGTACAAGTCACACAAGATTAGGCCACTGCCAGCCATGCTGATTACACTCCCAGTCTAATGTCATGGCTGCTATTTTTTTTTCCAGTTTCCCTCTTTATGAGACAGATGAGACCATACTTTTTATTTCAGATGCATCTGCAGACTTTCTTGATATTAAAAAGGCTGGTTAACATCTATTGCTGGACTCCCGAGTGATTGTGTTATGTCCTGTGCGTGACCTTTGGGATGGTCTAGATTAATAAACATGGACGATGGAGGAGAGAGTGACTAATCATGCCAAGGGTTTATTATTAGTCCAGTGCAGAAATGAGCTCAGAGCTCCTCTGGGATCCCAAAGGTCCCCCAGATGACTAGTGACTGTTTTTAGGGGGTTAGTTTGGTTTATCCCACTGCATATTGACCCTCACATAATTGAGAACATTATGACCATCCTTCTCCATCATCTGGACTGAAGATATTGAAGTTTAATTAAACCACCAATCCACTTATTAGTTTTAATAGATTTTTCTAATCAAAAGAATAGTTCGTCCAAAATGAAAATTCTGTCAGTTTTTACTGTGGTACGCAAAATCTTTTTTTCATGGATATATAGAAGGTCATACCCCATGTTTCATTGTTATGGTATATTTCCTGCCATAAAGTAGATATATATTCAATATGAACATGCTACATATCCTGATACCCCATTATGAGCAACAAAAACCAGGCCTTTTACAGCTGTCTTAATTGAGCTGGTTGCTGTCCAGTGATTTGTGTGCAATATGTCTTTCATATTATTTCTTCCCTTCAGCACAAGTGTTATTTGTCTCAGACTGATGCAGTAAGGCCCTTTTCCCAAATAGTTATTTGCTTTATGACCACGCTGTGAGAACACGCTGACATTACTCTTGCTCACCTCCCAGACCCTCTTAATAATGGTACCAATTTGATTCTGAAATGGCTGCTTGGTTTTTCGTGCATTATGGGGGGTGTAAATTAGCACTTTTGATTGGTTTGCATGGTTGTTATAGAGATGGATGGTAGTTAAAGGCGTCTAAATTTCCTAGGAAGTCCATCTGTTGAAGGGGGAGACCCAGAAACATGTTTCCAGAGAAGAGCCTCTGCAGAGAGCCTCCTCTCTATGTACTAGCCCTTCACAGATGGAAGAAGCCATTACCAAAAGTCACCTACTAGACCCGTGTACGTGTACATGCTTTCAGACGTGCCGCTCCAGGCAGGGGCGTAGCACCAAATTTTGGGCCCTGGGTACAAACAATCTTGCTGGGCCCCCGTACCAAATACCATAGTGATACCAATGGGTGGGATATTTTGAAGAAAGTCGGTAACAAAACGACTGATGGACCCCATTGACTTCCATAGTAGGAAAAATAATACTATGGAAGTCAACGGGGACCATCAACTGTTTAATTACCAACCTTCGTTAAAATATCTTCTTTTGTGTTTAAGAGAAGAAAGGAAATTATAGAGGTTTGGAACAACTTGAGGGAGAGTAAATGATGACAATTTTCATTTTTGGGTGAACTATCCCTTTAAAGTTTAAATGTGTACAATAACAATGTACCCATTTTGCTTATTGCCTCTTAATACTTAATTACTAATTACTAAGTGAGTCTCACTGTCACATAAACCTCACTGTCACTGCTTTCATCTGGCCATGATGAGGGGGCTGTTGCTGCAGGGTCTGAAACTGAAATATATGGCTTCCAATGGTTGCTAAAATATCATTTATTGTCACAATACCTTTTTTCAAGTGTACGCCAAGTACAAGTTAATTGCTGATTAGTTGTCTGTTTAAAATAAATGCAGACTATGGAATCACAGGGAACACTAACCACCAAACTAGACATTCAGTCTTTGAATTATGTTTTAAAATAAGTCATTTTCAATCATTAAGATGTGCATTAAACTGAGAACAATCCTGTACTTAATGTAAGAACGTGCGTGAGCTCATTTGCATAACAATTCGGTAAAATATGCGCTAACAATCTGTGTTTTCGCAGGTGTTAAATTTTGACAATGGAGGGAAATATACAGTGTTTTCATGTAAACTTCTGACTCTGGGTAGAACTCCTCCAAGAGTAGATATTTATGTTAAAACAATGACAGTGCTCGATGAAGCATTTGGAGCTCACCTTTCTTTTAAAAAAACTGAGTGAGCAACTGCTTGCCCCCATTTGCCTTTCTCTCTTTAATCTTATTTTCCTTTTTGAGCCCCTGATTTTCCTTTCTTAAGGATAGACATGACTCTTCCCCTGTCTTCCTAGCTCCTTCCTAACTCCAGCTCCTGTCTCATTAACTGATTCACCGCAGGTCCGCAGCAGAAGCACCTGAATTGCGGGTCGTACCATTTACGTTGATTTGAGAGGGGTGGTGGGGCCCTGCACAGCATGAAAATGACTTTTTTTTATATAACAAACCAGTGCCTAACTACAAGTTCAGTTTTGCACAGGAACTTTTTTAATTTGTAAATAAATGCTTTACAAATGATAGTGCATGTATATGTATGTATAGAAAACTGACTTCTAAGGCCCCCCTCTCGGGCCCTGGGTACGGGCCCTTTACCCCCCCAGTCCGACGCCCCTGGCTCCAGGACACACGCTATGCCTTCGGAGCTTTCACTCATTAAGGGTGATAAAGGAAAGATTTTTTTTTAGAAAAGGCTGTAATGCACAAATGAAGACTAAACATGATTGTTTATAGCACAGGATTTGATTGATGTGTTGCTTGTGAAGACAATTTCATGGAGTGAGAGTAATGAAAAGACCTGGCAATATATTAATAACGGTGTAATAAGGGGTAGAGACATCTTCTGCCTTCGGAGCTGCTTTAGTTTGTATCTTTTGAATTGGGTTTTATTGTGTAAAATGTAATTCTTTAAAGGGGTGCGATTTCACTTTTTTAACGTTAGTGTGTAATGTTGCTGTTTGAGTTACGATGTGCAAACGGAGATGTCATCTTTAAAAATTATAGCAGTTTACAAAAGCAGCTCATAGGGACTACGACGAGTTACTTCCTGGGGTTGTGACATCACAAACACTGAAATTTACATGAACCCCGCCCCCCGGGAACACATGGAACAAAGGGTGCGAGGCCATGCGCCACTGCTGAACAGAAGAGGAAGAGTTGTTGCCATGCCGTCAAAACTACGGGTGCACGAAAAGTCTATTCATATATGAATCCCAATTCTGTCTTCTAACAATTTTAATGGATTCACAAGTTTCAAAATGTGTTCTAAAGCAGTGTTTCTAAATCCTGTTCGTTACATCACCCTGCTCTGCACACGTTCTGTATCTCTATCTCTCTCTCTCTCATTCAGCTCATCAGCAACAATGAACTGTTCCAATTATACAGTGCACACTTTCAGTTTTCAGCAAATCACAACTCACTTAGCCAGCTAACCAATCGTAGCCCGACGCCAACGGAGGGGCTTCATAAAAACAGGAAATTATCGGTAGTAATAATTAGTTTTTTCATTTACATTACATTTATACATTTATCTGACGCTTTTATCCAAAGCGACTTACAATTGCTATATATGTCAGAGGTCGCACGCCTCTGGAGCAACTAGAGGTTAAGTGTCTGGCTCAGGGACACACTGGTGTGAACCAGTGGATTAGAACCCAGGTCGAACCCGACCAATGGCATGCATCTTATCCACTGCGCCATTTTCACCATTTCATAATTAAATTTTGTGCAAATGATACCAGTTTTGACATTTTACTTTGAAATGTATGAATTTAATATTTAAAATATATTTGAAATGGTCACAGTTTATGGTATTTATAGAATGTATTGTGAAATATATAATTTTCATGATAACAATAATAATAACTCAAATTATTTTCATTTTCTTAAATCAAACTGTTTGAAACATCACATTTGTGTAGGAATATAGTTTTAATTAGTATCAATTTAGGAATTTACAATAACAATTAGGAAATTATATATATATATATATATATATATATATATATATATATATATATATATATATATATATATATATATATATATATATATATATATATATATATATATATATATATATATTCTTTTTTTTATTCTTTTTTTTTACTTTAATTAACAAATGCCAGCGTTCCTCCAAAAACTGACACTGTCAATCCACAACTGAGAAATTGATAATTTTATCTCTTTATTATCTCCCTGTTAGGGTCCTTCCTGTTCCTTTTCTTACCGTCATAAAAAATAGCCAACATAACAGGATGATCCTGGCATGCTGGAATATGGGAATATTAAAGTAAAGTGCAGAACTAGATGCAGCTGGTCTCATTGAACCATGCAGTCATCAGACTTAATGGTTCCTACATAAAAATCCATTCTGCATGGATCCCTCACCACATTTGAGGACATGCTTGGGATTTCTTCAAACACAAACATGCAGGAAACAGAGTGAAAGAGCGATCAGATCACCTTTATTGATTGACTAGGTGTCTAGTTTCTGTATGTAGGGTTAACTATATTTATATGTGGGTCTTGGAAAAAAGAATTGCAGCTTCTGTTGGTTAAGTCGAGGTCACAGGGTTGAGATTCTAGGAATTTTCAAGCTGTAGCCTGCTTATTAAGAATTGAAACCTTTGAACTGTCTGTCTGTCTGTCTTTGTGAATGTCGACTGTTTCTAAACCAAACCGTATCACTTGGTGACATAATATATAATAACACTATTTAAATATTATATGTACTCTTCTATTCAAAAGTTAATGGGATCAGTAATAATGTTTAATGTATTTGAAATAAATGTTCAAAAAGGTTGCATTTATTTAACCAAAAATACAGCAAAACAGTAATATTGTGAAATATTATTACAATGTTGTAATATATTTTAATATATTCCTGTTATGGCCTAGCTTCATTTTCAGCTTCATTACTCCAGTCTTCAGTCTCACGTTCCTTCATTTTAATATACTGATTTAGTGCTCAAGAAATCTTTATTATTATTATAAATATTGAAAACAGGTGCATAATATATTTGTGGAAACCGTGATGTGTGTGTAATATATAATGTTACATTTTCATACACTGATATCAGTTGAATGCAATATTACTCTTGGTGGGTGATTTGTTATTCTTTTATTATTATTGTTATTTTATTATTATAAACAGCTAATTTGCAGTCAACAATGTGAACCAGCCTGTAATTATACTGTATGACCAACAGATGGCAGCAAAAAGCTTTACTTTACACGACGTTGTTTTCTAATCGTAAGAAAACTGAGGCTGAGATAATTGTTACATGCTTTTGAGAATTAAATAGCTGCTGTTTATGTTCCCGAGACATCCAACTTAGTTTGTGATTGATATCACAAGCCGAAGTTGTAAAAACAACTTTAAAATGAGTCGAAATACACACGTCTCTATGAAGTATACTATCAGTACAGTACTTCTAAATACCACTTCATTTCATGGTTTCTGGTTCGTATTAAGAATTGAGAGGGACGAGATTTCATCAGAGTGCGTGCGTGTGTGTGTGTGTGTGTGTGTGTGTGTGTGTGTGTGTGTGTGTGTGTGCGTGTGTGTGTGTGTGTGTTATCTTTGCTTCCCGCAGACTTTCGAAGTCAGCCTAATCAAATCATTGCCCCAAGATGGGAGTAAGAAAATGCCTTTACCAGTATTTCCTGTAGGAGTGGGGAAAAATAAAAGGGCAGGTGAACAAAAGTAGTTCATCATATTAAGATTTCCTTCTGCTGTTATTTATTTTTAATGCCAGGAACTGATATTTCAACCTTTAGTTACTGAGCTCTGAATATGCAAGCACATGCTCGTTGAGATATAAGCGTCTCATAGTGAGCAAACACAGCTCGACAGCATACTTTTGGGGTTCACAGCTGGCACTTTGTCTCAATCCACATGTGATTTTCATTAGAGACTTTTTTGGAACAACTTGAGGGTGATGACAGAATTTTAATTTGGGGGTGAACTATCGCTCTAACGGTCATTATATGGGAAAATTATGCATGGAGATTAAAACTGAAAATTGTTCTGTAAAGCAAAATTAGAATATATATGTTTCAAATGACATGAGGGTAATCTAATAAATGACAGAATTATTGAGTGCCTGTTCCTTTAAGGGAGTATGTATTATATGCTGGACGCATGAGATTTTTCAGCCAGACAGAAGAAGTGAGACAGACAGGTGGAGGAATATGTGGTAAAATGCAGGTCAAGCTCTGCTCACACTCAAACCTCCTCATAAAGTTTTCAATGCAGCGGTGAAAGAATGGATTACAACCACAGGCAAGATAGCTATTAGGGCGAGAGGTTGCAAGCTTTTAGGGGGGATGACTCTGAAAGGTTTTACCATCAGCCGTGTTGGGAAGAAGAAAGAGAGGGGATATAAAAATGTTTTAAAAAAACATGTAACTGAATGCATTTATTCAGCATGTATCTTTTATACTTTATAAGTACCATGGCTGCTTATTTGGGTTGTTCTGTAAGACTGCTGTTGACATAAGTTACCCTCAACCTTTTGTCAATCACCCAGATTCAGTCTAAAATGAAAAGATTCTTGAGTCATTTTGGGCTCCTCATACTGCTGGAACCCGCTGGAGATTCTCAGGGTGCATCAAATATATTATTGCATACTCAAGGAACCTCAATCTATTTTTCAGGTGTGTTAAAGCCTTTCCATAATCTGTCTTTAGAGACTTTAGAAACAGCTCCTCAAAGAACCACCCAATTATTAAGATACTACTGGTTCTCCAGAATGTTCTGAGGAGATTTCAGTATGTTTTAAAAATAATTTGCTTTATTGTCACCGATTTAGATTCACTTCGGTAGCCAACCCGATCGGGGTATTTTACAACGGACATCTTTGAACCTCTCCACCATTTAGGAGCCACGATCATGTTGCTACGATTGTTTCACAATGCCAATATTTCGTCTGGGACGGCCTAGAATCGTGCAGTGTGTAGAAGGCTTTAGTGTCAAGTCAAGCTGTATTATCTGAGTTAATACTGTTCTGCCTACTCCTGAGTTTTGTGTTCATTAAAAGTTTCCCTGGGTCTTGTAACCCTCCTTCATTGTGAGGGTTTGAATCATACAGCGTGACACCTGAAACCTAACCTTCAGTGGACCATGAGCAGATTGCATACAAAAATGGAAAGAATGCAGGTCCACACTAAAATCTAACCGTCAATGGAGCGTAAGCAGATCACGTGCAAAAGTGTACAAATTGGTATCCGCATAATTCATATAAGCTCATGTGTTTCTGTTCGCAAACATACGATTTTAGAAAAAAGATGCATGCAGGTCCACCCTGAAACCTTACCGTCAGTGAAGCGTAAGTAGATCGTATGTGTTGCAATAGCAGCCTAAACTATTCAGGTCTTGTACAAATGAAAGGCACGATTCTCGGAGCCTTAGCTTGTTGAGCTGCCAGTGGCACGTGCTGTTTATATAAAACAGATGCGTTTGCTAAATTAAAGCTCAGGCTTCGTTCATTTGATGGCTTGAAATGGTTTGGTTTGTCTGCTGAATATATTTTTTTATCCGTGATTTGAACACCTGCCCTTGAAACAATTCATTATCATTAAAAGCATTGCTTTAGACCTTCAACAAGCTTTTGGCTCATTCTGGACTTATGTGTCTGTGTTCCTTTTTTAATTATTATAAACATTTAAGCCATCACAACATTAAAAAAAAACATTCCTTTTATTTCCTTGAAAAATATTTATTCTACTGAATTCTTATGCAAAACCTATATATTTTTTTTAATTTAAATAAATAAATAATTAACAAATGCTGAGGGTGAATTAATACTTTTATGAATAGTTGTATGAGTTTTATGAATGACAGACATTCTGATTCTGTTTGTTCCATGTGAGCCAGCAGTAGGTATAATTTAAGTGTGCCATGCATCTCCAATAGAATTCCCAAGAGCAGATTTTCTTCCCAGTGGAAGAAGAGAAAGAGCATCAGTGCCCTCTGCTGTTTGCTGCTGGTAAGACAGTCTCTCACAGTCAGACTGCAGCAAATACGGCAAATACAGACACTCTGAAGCCATCTTATGCATGACTATGTACAGTACAAAAAAAAAAAAAAAACTTTTATAGATACAATACAGATTATAGGAGTATGTCTTACAAGAAAATATTATTTCCGTTTTTTACTTCAGAATGCAATGTGTTGTTTCCTGCTACTTTGCCATTTCTGAGTGAAAACTGTCTACACCCAATTTTGTCAGAGTAGTCCTCCCTGCCTTGTTCCCTTCATCTCAGAGCAAACTAGGATTTGATTGACCTTAAAACCCTTAAAGGGCTGCATTTGTCAAGTTCTCAGGTAAAATTAATAGATAGTCTTGACTAGCCATCATGCTAATTCACATAAGCCTTACGTGGCCCTTTATCTAGGCACTGGATTTAATAAAAACTGTAATTTTTTGTGAAATTTACTTACAATTTCTGAGTGAAAACTGATTTTATACAAATTTTCCCGCTGTCTTATTCTATTGAATTGCTCCATTATTTATGATTTGCTAGTCATAAATAGCCAAAATGCTAATTCAAAAACTCCACATGTAGGCATGATTAACTGAGTACTTAAAGTAATTTTTATATACAAAAGGCTCTATTTAGGCCCTAAACTGACTAAATTTAATGATGCATAATGTAATTGTAAAATGTACTAGCATTTTCTAAGTACAAATGTTTCTACACCTTTTTTTTTTTTCTTGACTTTGTTGACAGAGCATTATTCCCTTCACCTCAAAGGCAATTCAGGATTTGAATGGCACTAACTGGACTAAAGCGAACAAATTCAAATCTTCAGATCTCATTCAGTAATCTCAATACTGAAAACGAATGGACAAATGAGTCAGAGTGAAACGTAATGTATCTGCTCTTACTTCCTGGAAGATCTCCTCGGCACAGTTTCTCACCATCACGGGTGCCGCATGTGCATGCGAACACATCCGAACGCATACACAGACACAGATTTACAAGATTGAAACCACAAGTATCTAGACGAAATATCATCAAATCGTATTTGTCAGCTGACATTTTTCCAACAGGGCTATTGCTGTTTACACTGGAAGCATTCACTTGAAGTGACTTATGGTTTGACTTCCTGTCCTGATGACTGTGAGCGGGAACTGAGCAGAATGAATCACATGTTCCCATACTTCATCCAGTAACACCTTTTAAGTATAAATATGAAACTTATCAGTGACTTCAACTAGTCACAATTTCACGCATACAGTATTTTAAAGTGTTGAAATATGGTTCAAAATGACGGTCTTGTAAACGAAGAGAAACTGAGGTCTTTCCCAGGCCTTGAAAACCACTGTGGGCATAGATGTTTGGTAAATGTGGGTACGAATGTATGGTAAATGACAGTCTGCAGCATCTTGCAACACGTACACACACATCTGGTGCTCTGAGATGATGTGTTCGTCCGTGGCATCACAGATGCAGCAATGGTTTGCGTCACTGATGACGTCACAGGCTGAGTTAGCAGAAGTTCTGAGCAGACAGAAGAGGTTTACACATGGGGAAACCAGAGAAAATACTTCATTGCCAGTAAAAAAATGCGCTATTGAGTGTTTTTAACAGATGTAATAGATACTGAGTGTACTGGTCCAAATGCCAAGGCAGTGTGAAGAAATTATTTGATTTTTTTCCCATTTTATGCATTTATTGTACTTTGTGACGCACTGTCTTTTCGGTTATATTGTTATTATCATTATATAGATGTACTAACATCTTTTAACTTTTAACTAATTTAATTGTTATTATTGTTATTATTTACTACCATATTTAAACTTTTGTTGTCACTGTCCTGGACTAAAATTAAATCCTAATCTAATCAAGACAAGCTATATTTCATTGGAAAGGTCTAATACTCCTAAATAAATATTTAATCGCTGTTTTTTTATTGCAAATTATGTGGGAACAGTAATAGATTAATTTATGACAAGAGTTCTGACCTTTGTCACAAAAAGTATATTTTTTCTTTCTTTTTTTTCAATCTCATGTTTTAGTTATCATCATCAATTTTATCATTTGAAAGATTAAAACCTCAAATTTCATCCTGAGAAAAACCATTTTGAAATCGGACATTGCCTTACCATGGAAATGGTACTTCGAAATATATATTTATATTTCAAATTTATATCAGTCTCCTCCCCTTTAGTAGTGGGTGTCATATTACAAAATGTATTATGGTGTTTATAAGCATTAAAAAAATGACTTTCTGTGTTACCCACTGGATTTTTTTATTTATTTAATTTTATAATTTTTTTTGTATAATGGCTAAACAAAAATTGCAAAATAGGAACCTCGAATTTGTAACTTATTTAGACACATGGTTTTAATTTAATAGCGATGTTGGATTAAAATCTATTTTGTAAAATATTTATTTTATATTAAACAATAATAAAATAATTGTGCAGTACATTTTTTTTACAGTTAATTTAAACTTCCATAACTTTTTTTTTATGCTTTATTATTAGTATTAGTATTATTTTAATGATTTCAATTCTGCAATAATCTGCTGATTGTCTTCTACCTTAGGTCTGCATTCAAAGGTGTTCATGAATTATAAAAATGTATGTTTGGAAAGTGTGCTTTCACAATATATGTTCACAAATGGGGGCTTACAGTTAAGAGGTTTATCTTAAATAAAAAAATGTAATGTGTTGAAAAAATGTGATGTGAAACAAACGACCAAAGCTGAGACGGTAAATCTGGAAAGGGAAGTCTGACGATCCCACATTTCTCTGTCATACTGCCTTCTGTTTCTCAGACTTCTCCCTGGTCTTTGTCGTGGGTGGGATACGAGAAATGCACAGGTTGCTAAGGAACCCAGAGTCTTACGCTGGTGCATCTGTGAGTGTTGAGTAACAGACGCGTATGAGTATCCCACACAGATATGTGCTTTGTCATAGGATTTTAGGTTTAGCTGTAACATTGCGAATAATGCCAGGAAATTTCGGACGTAATCCGTATATGATAATTATATAATTAAAAGGGCTTTGGATATTATAGAAAGTAATGTATGTATATATGTGTGTGTGTGTGTGTGTGTATGTTGTAACATTCTAAATATCTTTACTGCTACCTATTAATATCTGTTGAACTTTTGAACAGTAGTATAATGTGTAATGTTTAATTAAATAATAAAAGCAAGTATTAGGAGAGTTGCAAAACAAAAGAATTTTAACTTGTGGTCTCAGACCTTCGGACCCCACTAGATGGCCCTGTAGCTGCAGATCCGCTTCCCGATTTTTCCCATCTGTGAGATCAGGAATCCTGTGAATGGGATCTGAACCTCGGCTGCTTTAATAAGCACTACTCATGTCCTCAGTTATGTAGGTTTTGCACAAATGCATATGTCAGAACAAATGAACAATCCCTGACAAATTATAGATCAACCGCCGTTCACAATTACCATCAGGTACCCATCTTACCGAAATGCACATTTCCTCATTCGTGCTCTTTAGGGTGAGAAAAAAAAAAAAACACTCTTCATGTATTAGGTCAACATCATAAGAATAACCTCTTATCTGACTAACAGGGCTTGCCCCTCGACAAGCTGCCAGGAAGTGCTCAAAGAGTTAAGTGATGCCTTTATGAGTCACACCTTGCAATATGTAGATATTCCTGACATATGTGGTCAAAAACCAGGAACGTGCATCATGATGATTTTTGGGCAGGATTTCAGCTGCCGCTGTCTGAATATGAGAGTGGAGGTCAGAAGTTTCATGAGTGAATTTACATAGGTTGCTGCCACTTGTCGGTTGTTTTTCCTCGTTCCTTACCGTAATGTCACAGTGCTGGAAGCTATAGGTGTGATTGTAAACCACGTGGGGTTTCACTAACAAGCAACGCTGTTGTGCTGCTGTCAGATTCAACTTAAAACTTTTCCATTACCGCCGGGCTGTGCAGTTTCTCTGACCTCCCAAACCTGCTGTTTATATCCGGAAGGAAATGTCTAAATGTCTACCCTAATGAGGACTGTGGATGTTTCCCTTATTACTCATTGCCGGTTCGTGAGCCATTCGTCTTTTCAAAGCATCACTGGAACAATATGACAAATTGCAGTTTATTGCAAATGAACGTTTTCGAAATTAATCAGCGTTTATGCGGATACTGTCCATTTTATACACTTTATGTTGCAACTGACTAATCAGGATCAAGGATTCCAGCGAATGTAATGAAGTGAATTGTCCCTCAACTCTGTAATTTTGGATTTTTTATTATTATTTCTATATTTGGAAAAAAAATTGCATCAAGTCACTTGCTAATCAATGAATCCTCTGCACAGTGAATGGGTGCCGTCAGAATGAGAGTCCAAACAGCTAATAAAAACATAATCCACATGATTCCAGTCTATGACATTTTGTACAGTGAAAAATTGCGTGTTTGTAATTAAAACCCATCATAAAGATCCACTGTTGCTTCTAGTTATCTATCCAAGTCCTCTATCCATGATATTACTTAATCCATTAGTAATAATTTAAAACTAAAATGGCCAAAGGGTGGATTTGTTTATTAAAATGTAACTTTTCACTGGACATGATATTCATTTGTGGACTGGAGTCATCTGGATTGTGGATTATTATGTTTTTTTTTTTTTTTTTTTCAGCTGTTTGTACTCTCATTCTGACGGCACCCATTCACTGCATTGGTGAGCAAGTGAGGTCATGCAAAATTTCTCCAAATCTTTTATGAAGAAGAAACGTACATCTTGTATGGCATTTGGCGGATAATTTTTTCATCAGATGTTTATATATGAGTGAACTGTTCCTTTAAAAAAATTTTCATATTAAAATAATTATATGTCTAAAAGCAAAAGATGATAATAAGTATGTAAAATTATATACATACATGTATGCGAAAAAAAAAAAAAAAAATCAGACATTCCAGTCTGTGTGGGACCCCTTCAACTGAACTCCACAATAAACAGTACTAGGAGGGGAAAAGTATATGCAAATAGTAACTGAGTCATTTCCTGCAAGTACTGTATGCTCAGCTTCAGTTTTCACATCTGCTCTTGAAATTACAAAAACAGCACGAGGTGACATTAAACCACAAAATGTGCCATTGACGACGAACTGCATGCAGCTGCCATGTATTGATTCCTAAATCCAAAAACTGTGACAATGAGGTTATACACCTCATCAAAGTCTAAAACAGACATTTTAATCCAAGTTTGCTACTGCTGTTGCATTTAAATACATAATAATATTTTTGTATTTGGAATTGCAGAGCTTGTGGTTTCCTCCTCACCACTATCTTCACACCTGTGTCCCCATACGTTTGAATGAAGCTTGTCGTGTGCATGGTTGACTGTCAGGGAATTTTTTTTTTTTTTTTTTTTTTTTGGCCTCTAAACACTACGCTTGCATTCTGATTTGAGAAAATAAATAACGAGAACTAAGAAGCGAACTAAAAACAAATGTATTCATATCGCTTGTGTTGCTGTGAAGAGCTGCTCTTTGATGGTTTGGAGCATCATTTTTAACTTCCTGTAACGGTTTTTACGCCTCTGCCCATATGCAGTCGAATTCTTCCACTTTCTGTCAATGTAAATGTCAACCAAGTGATACAAGTGAAAACAATATGCGTCAATTATTCGTAAAAAGCCATGCTTTGGAGCAATGTCTGTCGTGCGTCATAGCTTGATAAAGTGTTGCTACCATCTACACGAACGCAGTTAAAAAATTCGAAAGTTGTGGATAATGTTTTACATTAATGTTTCATTACTGCATTACCATTATAACAATAAGAAAATACATATGTTACATTATTTAATCATCTTTGTTAATGTTAATTAATAAAATAATACAACTGTTCATTATTAGTTAATTAACTAGACTAATAAACTAGATCTTATTATTTTTATTATTGTTGTTAGTTAATGTTAACTAATGAAATAATTAATTTTAAAAAATGTAACTTTATTGTAAAGTGTTGCCAAACTGTGAAATGTTATTTCAATTCAAAATAACTTTTTTTCTGCTTTAGTCAATTTTAAGATGTAAATTATTTCTGTGATGGAAGCTGAAATTATAAAATGTATAAAAGTGAAATATATGAATGTTTTACCACTTGACAAAAAGATCCAGCATACACCTTTAATGACCAAACCCCATCCAATGTCAACAACACACACCACGCTAAAAAGGGAAGTTAAAAGAGCTCTAAAATAAAGCGTTCACTCTTGCGCTGAGCTGGTTTATTTTTATTAGGAGACTCATCCTCTCAGGGGAATTTAAAATATGTTCAAGTTTGAACAATACAAATGGAGAGGGATTTTTTTGGCCTGCTTTCCAGCAAAGTCCCGGCCTTGAATATCCAAGCAACCTTTGGATGGTTTTTACTTTTGGGAGGCCAGTCAAAGGCACAGTGAAAAAAAGTAATGAAATGTAATGCAGTAATGAAGCGGGCTGGTTCCGGTTTGACTATTTTCACTGGAATGTACTGTTAGTTCTTCAGCTGAGCCTGTGTTCTTCAGAGCTTTATACAAGATATGCACTGTTTAGTCTTTCTCTTTGGGCCAAGTACTGAATCTGTTTTGCCGTCACTTAGAAATGCTGACATGCTGTATGATTAAATAAAATTTCTTGACACTGTCAATAAGCATATTAAAACTGTACTCATATAACAAGTATGTTTTCGGTGAATCTTCAGCAACAGACATGTACGCAAACGGTTAATACATCTTGCCATGTTTGACAGTTCAAACTGAACCTCGGGGGTAAAAAGCAAGCCTTAACCTGAGAACAAGACTTCACAGACTGAAGAATTAAACATCATGCTGTACAATCACACAAAAATGATTGGGTACTTTCAGTCATTCTACTTTAAATAATAATAATAATAATAATGTTTTAATTTTGTTGTGTTACTTGCCATTTATTTGCAATAACTGTTTCTGCTGAATTATCCTTTTTTTCATTTAGTTAATTAGTAGCTAATAATCTATAAAAATTGTGTTACTTTATATAAACTTTATAGTTTATATAAACTTGTATATCCTTACATTGTTCTCGGCCTTCAACCTTGAATGAATTCAGAAGACATTTAACAACATACTTGTGTGTTTATTTATATTTGCATTTATATTATTGGTTTATTTATTGTATTGTGCAGCACTGTGGTCAACATTTCTGTATTATGTGATTTACAAATAATTGAATTGAAATTGAAAATAAATGCACACAAACCTAAAAAAAAATGTAAAAAATAAAATAAAAGGAATAAATATTCATTAAAAAATTATTTTAAAAAATTATAAAAACGTTAAAAAAAAGTGCATGCAAAATATTCATATTGCATAAAGGAGGAAAACAAAAACAACAATGTCCAATTTATTTTTTTAAAAATATATTAATTTAAAAATAATTTAAAAAAATTATAAAAACATTTAAAAAATGCATGTAAAATATTCATATTGCATAAAGGAGGAAAACAAAAACAACAACGTCCAATTTATATCACCACATTTTTATAACTAACTAAATAAGTAGGGGTATGTAGATTTATATTACATTTTTCATATTTTTGGTATCATGCTGGTATCTTCACCAACCACTAAAGATCTTAATGGTTCTTCCCACATTCTATTAAATAACATAAGCTTACCCATAATATGGAATCTTAATCTTTCTAGGAATATAAGGTACTTTAACACCAATCGCCATTCCCTATATAAGGGAGGACTATCTCCAACCCATTTATTTCACAATAGCTTTCCTTGCCAGTATCAATACAGGATGAATAATGTCTTTATGTTCCTGTAAAGGAGGAGGGAAAATGCCTAGTAAACACATACATAGGTGAAGCTTTAACTCTAAATTTACAAACGTCTGAAAGGCCCTCACAAATTAACATCCACCTTCTTACCTTCCCACAGACAATGGAATAAAGTGCCAAGGGATTTTTTACACTTCATACAGTTAGGTGACACCTGTTTGTTAAATTTGCTATATCTATATGGTGACACACAGGCTTGATGTGCAACTGTATGTGGAAAGTCCATTTCTATTACCAACACAATGTCTAACTTGTAAATATTTATAAAGATATTTTTGCGTGAAATGACATACATGAGACATAATCTTATCAAATTTCATAAATGCATCTTTGTAGAATAGATCATATATGTGATTTGCACCAGCTTGCTTCCATGAGAACAAATTAATAAAAAAATGCTCTCATTTTAGGACACAGACTTGAATTTTCTACCAGCAAGGAAAGAATAGATAAGGGTTGTTTATAATGAAGAAATCTTTTAATAATAGACCAATCCTGAAAAGTTGCAAATATAACAGCAAAACTCTTCAATTCAGAAGGAACTGAGATCTTATCATCTTAGAGATTCACTAATTCAGAAAGTACCACATAAGTCCATTTCTGTTTCAACCCACGAAGCATCAGGGGGTTTATGAATCCAGCTCATAATTATTTGTGCTTGTATTGCCCAAGCATACAGCTGAAAGTGTGGCAATGCCCATCTACCTGTTGGTTGTTGCAGAACGTCCAATTTAATCGTAGATTTCCTGCCTGTTATGTTACAACTATATATGTTATTTTAAGATATGTTATCCCTTGGGGTACCCATCTAAAATGTTCAATATATAAAGGCTTGATTTCAGTATAACCAGAGACCGACCCCAGTGTTTTGACACCACACAACAATTTCCATCGATGAAAGTAAAAATTTTTGTTGGTTTTTCCCCAAATAGACACAATGAAAAAAATACAAATCACGCTGTCATACACATTTTTCTAAAAGCTCTATAGCAATAGCAAACAATAAGGGTGAGAGTGGGCAACCTTGAGGTGTCCCACGGTGAAGATCAAATGAGGATGAAACAATGTTATTAGTTATTAAAGAGGCTTTAGGATTTCTTTATAACTTCAAACAGGTAGCCCCACTCTAAAGTCAAAGTCATTTATATAGCGCTTTAAACAAAACACATTGCGTCAACTGAACAACAGTTGCTTTGTAACAGCATTCGACTCTACCCCATCGAATGCTTTCTCTGCATCAATTGACACTAGAAGGCCTTACTCTGTAGTTCTTTCAAGATAGTTCACAATATGAAATAAACGTTGGGTATTATAATAAGTGTGTGTGTGCAAACAATTTTTACAAAATAAAAAATTGTGACAATGTTTTAAACTATCGTGTTTGAAAGTGTCAGTTGGGCTCAATATTCATTGAGTGCTATGCTAATTTGACTGTACTTTCACTCTGACATCTCTCACTATGAGAAGTACACTCATCCAGCGGCGATGATTCAGAGTGTCTAAAAACATTACCTCTTAGTAATACTGAAATCATGGCAATATTGATATGTTCTGAGGGATTATTTAATGTTATAATGTAGGAGAAGCTTGATAAGTGACAATACGAGAAACGTCATATCGTTTACACAAATATGATGTCAAATCTGACGTGTCTGCAGAAATTTGGGGATTTTTGTCTTTCTTTAATCTTTTTTTGTTTTCTTTCATTTTCCATCAACACTGTCTCAAACTCAGAGCCAGTGAGACGTGGTGGATGGAAAGCAATCACCGCTCAAGCCCCCACATGGAACAAAACCACTGGAAGATATGATCAAGTAAGTCACCTGTAATTGATACTGTACATGAAGGTCAATAAAAATAAAAATATTCAGGCGGCATTAACTTCTTAAAAGATCTCTACTATGAAAAATACTCTCAAATCTGACTCTTAAATAAAGAGTCCAAAAGGGGGTGTTCACAGTGAGGCCATAGAAGAATCACCTTAACAACCTAAAAATAACTTTTTTACATGATTAGGAATGTTTTGTGCAATTGAAAGATGTTTAAAGTTCTTAATGGAACCATCAATGGCAATAAAGAACCTTTATTTTTAAAAGTGCATATTCAAACGTGATTTTATCTTAAAGTAATAATTCAAACTAAAATAAAATCTAATCGCATCGTTTGCTCACGTCAATGAATAAGAGTCTTTGTTTTTAATGACTTTCTTCTGTGAGAAGTTTCGAAGAATTTCTCAAAAACATACTGGCGATTTTTTTATATAGTTTTTTTTTTAATAAATAAAAGGTGTCATAAATGAAATACTCTTTCAATACTGAATCATACTTTGATGACAATAAGGAAGCTCTTGATAATGTTCTAGCAAACATTAAAAAGGATGTTAGGTTTAACAAGAATGAATTCAGTTCCTCTTATTCAATATAATAATTTGGCATTTGAATGTCAGATGAAAAGTTATAAGCAATTAAAATATGTCAACACTTTAACAGCTAGATTTATATTTCCCAGTGCTAAGTTTATTTGGAACAACATGTCAGTGCTAATACGTAAACTGAACGTAGGAAATTTTAAATGACGTTTATGATGTTTATGAACTCTTGGATTGGTTCAAATGGCAATTTGGCCTACTGTACGCTGTTATTTCCATCTGAGTGTATCTAAGATCTAACACAGTTGAATGAGGGACAGCGTGATTCAGATGTGTAGCTGACATCCGCTGGAGCACAAAGTCCCTTCCATGGGGGTAGACAATGCCCCCCTCTATCTGGCTGCATGATAGTCAATACTGAAATGACTCAACCATGCAACAACTCTCTTGACATTTGAGGTCTTTTTGCTCCTCAACATCGTTGCACACTGAGCAAAGCTGTGGTAACACTTTCAAATTAGCTCAGTGTGAATGTGTCTAACCACACTTTCAAAGACCTCGACAATGACATCAACATTTCTAAAATGTTGTTTTTCAGGCCCTCTATTCCAATATTTGACCGCAACTGATGTATTTGGGCGCTTAAGTCACACTTAAAGATGTCACTGCATTGCACTATTTATAAGTAGCATTTGTTTTTAACTTTATAGTGTTGTTTCTGAAGAAAATAAGTATATATTTATCTTTATAGTTTCAGTTTTCATTTGAATTTAAGTGAAAGTTTTAGTCATTTTATCGTGTATTTTTCTGTTTTTGTGTACACTTTTATTGTCTATATGTGTGTGAATGCGTGTGTGTGTGTGTGTGTGTGTGTGTGTTTGTGTATATATATATATATATATATATATATATATATATATATATATATATATATATATATATATATATATATATATATATATATATATATATGTATGTATGTATGTATGGATATATATACAGGCTTGATTTCAATGTCTAAAAGAGTTTAAGAGGCCACTGTTCGTCTTATTCCTGCATACTATCTATGAATCCTGAAGTATTTATGCATTTAGACTTTGCATATCCAATATCTTTCCAATACAGACAGATTGTGCCCTTGAGTCCATTTTACCAAAACCCAAGACAGTTTTCTGAAATCCAATTCACTGACTTCCTGTCCACAATCTGAATCTAGCCCACACCATCATCTTCATGCCCTCTTTATTTACGTGGCTGGTGGAATTGTGGGATTCCTACACATGTGAGAATGTGGGCCGTAGACCAAAATCTGTAGTTTCCAACCACACAGTCCCCTGCCACTGAATGAACAATAGGAAAATTGGCACAAAAGGAATTTTCTGTAAATGAGAGCTTTATATTAAATAAATAAAACTCCTACTTCTGTGAATACACACGACTTCTTTGTAAAAGCACTTGAGTTAAATGGAAGACTCCATCCTTGAGATCTGTTTGTATCTGTATTTTAATAGACTATTTATGTATGTTTCAAGGTCTAATCTCACTGTAGAAGGCAATGTAAAAGAAAACGAAGGCCTCTGGCGTGAGTGAAATCGCAAGTCTAACAGCAGTTCAAACACACTGGCGTTGACTGATTTGTTAGAAACTTGTGTCTTGTGCTGGCAGGCTTATGAATGTGCCTGTTCAAACAAACTGATTGTAGAGAGACATTGCTGAGGTCTGAGGGCAGGAAGAGAAATGAGGCCAGAATAACTGAGCCCTCCTCCTTCAGCTCATTTCTCTCAATTACCACTCCACCTCTGAATGACTTTTACTCACTCAGCTGCTTAAAATGGTCTGATGTTGTCTTCTGTCTTGTAGAATGGACAATTTAACATCTGTGCAGCCAGTAGTCAACTATCTTAAAATGTGTGCTGTTTCTAATGTTTCTACACAGGATGATATTGCACTCATCTTAATTGTATACTGACACCTAGTGGCCTGGAGGAAGCAAAACACAACAACAAAAATTATCGCACAAATAGCGGTAATGCACTTTTACTCAAAATTCCTTTTCAAAAAAAAAAATCCTTCCTTTTCGTTTTTCGTTTAGGGGTAAAATGAAATTTGAAATATCTGAGCAGCAGTATTCGGTTAGGGAACATCCTGATGCTGCCCACTCTAATGAAAGCAACATTTATATGACTATGTAAATATGTGCTGCGTGCTTTCCTCTCAGTAGCAAAATAAAAATAGCAAAAGTGGAGGAAACAGCATTTCTTTTCTTTTTTTAGCATGGGTATGTTTGTACAAGCTCTCGAATTAGCACTCCTGTAATGTCACATGTATTCACATGGCACTTTATTCAATATTTTGAATAAAGCAGTATTAAGCATGAAAAATAGTGTCAGTGTCTCATTTCATCAGAAGCACAACTTAATTTGTTACTACTGTATAAATAGGATCCCCACTGTTCAGTTTTTATCGGTTGACATCTCATTTTTAAGGACGAAATGAACCCAGAGAAGAGTTATGAGTAAAAGAAGGTGGAGCCTCAATCATTTTATTTTTTTTTATTTTTTACTTTGTTAACTCAAATTTTAGAGTCTTCTTAATTAGAATTTTTTATCTATAAAAGTTTAAATGAAATACTGTCTATACTCATGTATAATACTCTACACTACTAGTCTACACAACCATATATGTTCCTGTGGCTCAGTGGTAAAGCATTGTGTTAGGAGGTTCAATTGGGTTCAATTCCCAGGGAACACACATTGCACTATAAGACTTTTTAGATAAAAGTGTTTGCTAAATGCTAAATGTAAATCATGAAAATGTAATTAAGCTATACTGATGCTCAAGCTCCATGCACATGTTTTATTTATTATGCTATTTACTGTATGTGACTGGAGTCTGTTACTCGGGAGTGGGCATATTTCTCGGAAGTTCTATTCATTTTAAACATTTTGATGATGGTAAAGCACATCATTAAACTATTACAGTAAAATTAAGAATAGAACAAATAGTGTTATTCATATTTTAATTTGGACAATAAAAGAAGTAAAATTGCACACTAGTTCCCATGACAGTCCATCGTTATTTCCAGATAAAGTCTCATATTCCCCTTTTAAGTTCTTGAATCTTGAACATTGAAATGATCGATTTCCCATACACATACTTCCCTTGTGTGATTTAGACATAACTGAGGCTTTAATTCAAGTTTATTTATTTGTATAGCGCTTTTTACAATACAAAAAACAGTCAAGCATATTAATTGTATGCATTATAAAATATTACATAAATATATATATATATATATATATATATATATATATATATATATATATATATATATATATATATATATATATATATATATATATATATAAATGTCTTTCTTTTTTTTTTTTTTTTTTTTTTTTTTTTGATTTATACCACTTTTCCATCACATAATTGTATCAAACACAATACATAGTTTGGCATGTGAGCTGTACAGTGGTGTAAATATGTATGACTTGCAGAAAAAAAAAAAGTTGCACTGCTGGACTCTTGTTAGCTGACAAAATAAATCAATTAGTGAGAGATTAGAAGGAATGATAGTTTATTTTGGCCACAAATGTACCTGCTGAAAACAATAAAAACCATCACACAATTTGTGTTTGACTGGGTAAAATGGGACTTATTTTGGTTAAAATGGGAACTGTAATGGTCTCTGTGGCTCTCTACTGGGGATTTATCACCTTTAATTGTTGGCTAGTTAAAACCACTAAATCCTAATGGAATGTCCCAAAACAAAATACAGGAAGCCTTTTTTTTTTATGATTTTAATGGTTAATAGTTGATGACTTGATGGTTTGTAATTTTTGTAATGGTATTTTTAGTGGAAACCATTATAATTTATGTTTGTTCGTTTATTTTTCTATTTATTTTTCAGCAGGGATTTCAGTTATTTAATCATGGAAAAATGCACATATTGTACAGTAAATTCACTGTTTAAATTCTGGTTTCCCATTGTAGTACTTACATCTCACTAAAGACCCACACATACAACTTAAACTAAGATTGCTGAATGTTTTTTAGCATAATGTTATGCATTTGCTTGGATGTTTTATGAGGCTTGCGTGTGCTAAGGTGTTCAGTGTGGCTGTTAGCCTGTTGATTTTGGGTTACTAGGGTGTTCTGTGCGGTTGCTGCACAGTTGCTAAGTTGTTCTGGTTGTTTTTAGGATGTTGCTATGAATTTGCTTGAATTTATTATATGTGATTTGTATGCGCTAATGTGTTCAGTATGGCTGTTAAATTGATTTAGGAATGCTAAGTTGCTCTGCGTGTTTTAGCATGTTGTTATGTGGTTGCTAGGGTGCTCTGTCTGGTTGTCATGCAGTTGCTACGGTGTTTTTTAGCATTTTGTTTTGCTATTGCTAGGATGTTCTGTGTGGTTGCTATGCAGTTGCTATGATCTTTAGAGTTTTTTATGTTGTTGCTAAGGTGTTCTGTGTGTTTGCTGTGCAGTTGCTAAGGTGGTCTGTTTGTTTTAGGATGTGGTTATGCATTTGCTTAAAACTTGTATGATCTGAGAGGCATAAGAGTTGTTAGGGTGTTGTGTGTGGTAGCTATGCAATTGCTAAGACCTTCAGAGTGTTTATAGCACATTGCTATGCTGTTGCTAAGGTGTTCTGTGAGTTTGCTGTGCAGTTGTTAGGGTGTACTGTGCAGTTGCCAGGATGTTCAGAGTGTTTTATCATGTCACTGCTATGTAGTTCTAAATGTCATTTTTATTTTTTATTTTATTCTTTAGCAAGCTGGCAGGTTGCTATACATTTGTAAATATGTTCTGTGCAGTTGCTATGGAATTACTTTATAGCACTTTGCAGTGTAGTTACTATGGTGTTCTGTGTTGTTGCGCCGCAGTTGTTAGGGTGTCCTGTGCTGTTGCTAGGGTGTCCTGAGTGGTTTTGGTGTGTTGATATGCAGTTACTAGGGTCTCTCCTTCAGTTTAAGCCTATGGGATGTTTTCTGATGAGCACTATATATAATATTATGGGCCTCAAAACAGAACCCTGAGGGACTCCATATTGGAACAAGATATAAGTTACACACACAAATACTTGTGGTTAGGTTTTTAAACATGCCGCTTAAACAGTTTACATTATTTTATACTGTTTGTGCTACTGACATGTGTACTGTTGATCCCTTTAATTCTTTCCCTGCCATTGGCAGATTTTCCAACTTTCCATGTTTTCACTGTTAAATGGTAGGAGGCGCTATTACACATCTTCTGAAAGAGTCCTGAAACTCTGGATCAAAACAAGGTAAAAAAAAGAAGCAGAAACAAGCAGTCACATATGTAAGCAGGTGCATCTGTAAAATAATGTGATTATCAAATATTGACCAGCATATAAATCATTATGAAATAAAATGACACCCCAGGAAGTGGTGTAGGATTGTGCAAGCTTTGGGCCATGTGTCCACCAAAGTGTTTTACCAAGCTCAAAACACCAGGCGTTCTGCTGAAGATGCCTAGCTGTGAATGCTTGAGAGAGCTTCTGAGGCACTGTGGTTGGTCGGTGAGAAATGTGTTCCACCCATCCTCCACTGTGATTGGACGGCTAACTAAAAATACATAGTGTTGAGCATTGCATTTTACCCTAAGTCGAACATTCTTCAACTTTCTGCACCGAGAAAACATAAATAAATAAATAAATGCTCAGCACCTCATCACACTCCTGGAATTTAAAAAAGTGGCACTCCCATTGAAAAAAAAAAAATGCTTTGATGGACACATGGCCTTAGGGGTGTTGATGGAAGTGATCAACTCCATGTTTTGATCATCATTCTGAATCAGATCCAGATGTAGTCTTTGACCAAAACACGATTTTCTAACTTTTTTTCATTTTTTTTTTTATATATAATGAAACATACACGAGTGTTGATAAAAGAAAGTGTGCATGATGCTAGAATTTTGCTGTTGTTTAGAGAGCCTCTATTATTTCTTTTGACATAATTGCATGTTCAAATATTCATACAACAAAATATTTTTGGAATGTGAACATATTTGAATATGATCAAAATTGCTAGTTAACAAAAAAACAAAAACACAAAAAAAACACCCTGTTGTGGAAAGGGTTAAGGTCATTAAGACGTTCACTAACGTCAATAAACCTCCAGATCTTGAAGGACATCAAATGTTTGGTCAAGGGGAAACCTTTGCACCCACTGCGGGTTATTTTGAGTTCTGGAGACGCTGCAGGCCCTCCTCTGCACAGCTCACACACTCTGCAGCCGGCACACAACAATGGGCGCAGGATGCTGTGGTCAGCGCCTTGTGTACGGCGTGATCTTCACACCACCGTGAGTGGAGAGACCATGACGTGGGTGGGTCAACAGAAAAACATAACTCAGCTAGATAGCACACACTAGTTTCCACAGGAAGAAACAATATGACCCGCTAAGCTAAGATTGTGCAAGTATTTTTATAATGCAATGTTCACATTTTGCAGCAACATTTAAAGGGACAGTTCACCCAGAAATGTCTGACATCACTTACTTACCCTCATTTCATTTCAAACACGTATTGCTTTCTTTCTTCTTTTAAAGAATTGTTTCGTCCCAATAATCCAGTGTTGTTTTGGACCCCATTGGCTTTTTTTTGTATGGGCAATAAAAAAAAATAAAATCTTCATTCTTCAAAATATCTTATTTAGTCACAGTATCTTATTAAATGATATAATTTTCATTCATGGGTGAACTTTCTCTTTAAGTCCCACAGTCTTTTGAGATATGCCTTTGGACAGCATAAACTTAATAGTCAACATAAGTCAACATAAACAAAAGGACAACTTCTTGGCCCAGTATAAAGTCCACCTTCAGAAGATCATATATTATGATATACTTCTGGTTGATCTTTGACTGGGTCTTTCCTCTTTGTATATATTATTTTTCCTGTGTGCCAAATTAAAATTAGATGTGTTCAGTGGAGTATTTTTTAAATGAGGTAACAAGCTCTTCGCAAATACACTTCCTGTTTTACTGAGCTATTCTGAGACCAAAGAAAAGCAAGACAGTATTTTGTACATAGTGCAAAGGTCATCAGTGATTTGAAATGCTTATTTTGATAGTCTTGATGAATGACATGTCAGGTTTTAGACTAGATTACATATACTAAAATTGTCAAATAATGAGAAACATGTCGATATAAATGTATTATAGCATTATATTATATTTTTGTTTGTTTGTTTATTATATTATTATTTATTATATTATTGTTTCTATTTTAATGTGGGATGTAGAGTAAAGTTTCTATCAAAATCAATTATTTTATATCAGACTCTCTCTCCCTCAGTTTAATGTGGGTATTCACTTTTTTTTTTTTTTTTTTTTTTTTTCATGAAACAGGATATAAGTTTAAATTCAAGATCTTTAAGCTGTTAGTTTGGTACTGTCTTTAAATATTAGTCATAGTTGAGTAATATGGTTCCACCTCCTTATATTTAGCCTTATTTCTGACACAAATTTAGAAAGGTTGAGCTTCATCAACACCAGCTGTTTTGAACCTGATTCAGGAGAATGTTGCTTTAAGATATATTTTGTAAGGCCTTGAATCTTAACTTCACTTGCTTCCCATATTAAAACCTCAAATGATCATTGGCAGATTTTACCATCTTCCCTGACGTCATACTGCGGTCCAATAATCTATCAAACATGACAATGAACTTTAACTGCAGTATAATAATATTCTTGTTTACCCCTGTGTACTACTTACTAATTATTGCATCAAAACATGGAATAATCTGGAGATAAAGAAAGTGGGCCAAAATACATTTTAGGGTAAAATCAGTGACAGATAGATGAATGAATTATTCAAGTAAAATGTTATTATTTAAATGTAATAAGAAATCAGGACAAATACTGTTCATTCACTTAAATGTGGTAATAGGCTTTCGACATGGAGGAAACTCCAACACACATGTTGGTATTTAAGTGAATGTTGCTATGGCAAATAACGCTAAACAATGAGCAAACACCAACAGTGGTTTAAAAAGAGGACACGGTTATATAATAGACTGATTGTCTGTTTTGTTGTGACATTTAACCCTCCCCTGCTCATCCTCCATTCGGAACAGTTTTTAAACGTATAAATTATGAAATTAATTAAGTCATTGTCATTGATCTATGTAGCTATTCAATAAAAAAAAAAAAAAAAAGGTTTTCAATAAATAAATAAAAAAAAAAACTTGTGTGGAGTCCTAAGAAGAACTTTGTGTGAGTAACAGACCAAAATGGTGCTCCAGAAGACTTGGAATATGGTGTACAAGTCATTTGGGCTATTTTTCTTCTTTCTTTCTTTTTTTTTTTTTTTTTTTGGGTATTTATTTATTTGTTTGCTTGTGTATGTGTGTGTGTTATTTTGTCATTTTTATTTAGTCTTTGGAGACTTGGGACCATAGTGTACAAAGTCATGTGGGCTATTTTATTTTATTGTAATTTATTTTATATTATTTTTATTTTTTATGATTGAGTGAGTGAGTGAGTGAGTGTTAAATTTGGGCAATTTTTATCATTTTATTTGTTTTGTTTTGGTGTGCATTAATGTCTTTTTAGAACTTGACAAATGTGGTCACTATATACCGAAAGATCTGAGACTGTTATGCTTTAGGTTTCCACAGAATATAATATGAACTGTTTGGAAGGTGAATAAATAATGACAAAATGTAAATTTTGGGGCGAACTGCTCCTTTAAACATTGAAATGAACACCACCTTGATATAGCTGCCTACTGAGTGGCATCACTGTCTGAAAGAGGGCACAGAGTCATCATTAAGTGTAGTCCGTACAATGTCTCATCCTAAAAATTACTAAATATTTGTCTCCACCCTTACCGGATTACTAGCTCTTTGTATTTTCCAATTCCAATAGAAGATGTTTCAATTGTTACTGGCCTTTTGAATTTCACATGACTGAACCTTTGACAGGATGAGGTCATTTAGCATGCGAATAACACAATGTAGATCAGCACATTAATCAGCAAATCAGGTCCAGACATCACAATATTTTTGCTGATCAGATTCCATTACAAGAAACTTTCTAGGCTCCAATTTGCTTTAAATGTGATGATGTGATGATGATTTTCTTCTCATTTACTTAGTATGCAAAGTCAACTACAAGTAAACAATTTTACTTTTTTCTGTCAAATGCGTCATTTGAGCCAGGATTTACGGTGCTTTCAAAATATTGCTCAGAATCATCAGCAACAACGGTTTAACCAGTGGCCTGAGTTTTGAGCTGGGCATCTGTATGTTGGACCAAGGGGTGATGAGGCAGTGTTTTTTTAAAGATTATTTTTATTTTTCATTCTATTTTTGAGGCGTTTTTTGTTTTGTTGCTGAGGTATCAAAATATGATAAAATTTTCTAGAGTCTAGAGATAACAAAAAGTTTTTTTTTCAGTTCATGACTAAGCATCTCACATTGATTTTTCCACCAAAAATATGACTTTGCAAATATTTGTAGTATCTTTGATCACAACAGATTTTTAAAGCCAGAAAAAGTCCAGAATTGTCTGAAAATCTTTTCCAGTTGTCATGTGCACAGTCACATTATTGAGAGAGAGAGAGAGAGAGAGAGAGAGAGAGATTTCCTCAAAATATTTTCTAGACCACAGGTTGCATATGACTTCTGACCTTTAATAAATAGTTCAGCTTTTCCATTACCAACACCTTAGTTTGTATCAATAATTCCTCTCTTCCTTCTCTGCAAATATCTCCACTGCTATCGACATAAAACCATAACAAATTGAACAGCAACCCACCCACCCACTCCCCCATCTTAACAACAAATACACACTCTCCTTCCGTTTCTTTCCACTCTTGGAGGTGGACGTTTCTAAACTTATCCTTTCCAATCATCCTACTACCTGTCCACTAGATCCTATTCACACTCACCTCCTTCAGGCCATTTCTTCTTCAGTTATACCTGTTATACCTCTCTTCACACTGAGACTGGCAAGAGCAGCTTCCAAATCCTCAATACTCATATTGCTGGATCTGTCTGCTTCTTTTGACACAGTTAACCACCAGATCCTCCTGTCCACCCTCATGAAGATGGGCATCTCAGGCATCTCATCTAACATTTTAAGGCTTGACTCTTAGGTTGGTCATTCAGGGTGTCTTGGAGGGGTAAGGTTCTTGCTTCTGGGGTTCCTCAGGGCTTAGTGCTTGGACCACTTCTCTTCTCTTCACATTGCAGCCTGTCTGACAGACATTTCTGGGTGGAATGACCATGACCTTTAACTCGACCTTGCTAAGACAGAATTGCTCGTGGTCTCAGGCAACCCAGCACTTCATCGCAATTTCTCTATACAGCTAGGTTCGTTACCCATAACTCCTTCCATAACAGCCAGGGATATTAGAGTTGTGATTGAAGATCAGCTTAGCTTCACAGATCATATTGCTACAACAGCCCGGTCCTGCAGATTTGCCTTGTGCAACATTGGACGATTGGACCTTAACTATTACAGCAGGCCAGACAACTCCTTGCCCAAGCTCTTGTGCACTCCAGACTAGACTATTGTAATGCTCTCTTGGCAGGCCTTCTGGCATGTACAATCAAGCTTCTGCAACTGATCCAGAATGCAGAAGGAATTATTCTTATACTAATGTTCGATCTATTCCTCTAATATATTAAATAAAAAAAGCACAATGAATAAACCTTACTATGAGTTCTGTGCTAGAGTAACAGAGACTTGTCACAGCACTTCTATACTGTTGCTCCCTGGTTGCCCAATTACTAAATGAGCAATAAAAATAACAGTATCTTAGATCTGCTGCATATGGATGACAACACATAAAGATGAGTGTATGGGATCAAGTGAAACACAGATGAGCTGTACCTAACTGTGGCCTGCACTTCCTCGTTCGCCTCATGTGACTGTGAGTCATTGTGGTTTGGCACAGTCAGCGCACACCTACAGATATAGATTTTACAACTCAGCGTATCCAATACAGAGAACATTTCAAAATGTCTACCTGTTTACGGCCCTCACAATGTTTGTTTTTATGCATTTGAATTTTGAAATAATTATGATGCTCTCCAGTCCAACAATTGGGGATTTTTTTTTTTTTTTTTTTTTTGCTGCCTCAGCCGATACTAAGACTGTGAATTAATTGAAAACATTCCTCTGAACGCTAAAAAAAGGTAATCAACTCATGTGGTTTGTTTCTCAACAGGTTTTTGTTTGTGTGACAGCACTTATGTAGACCACATCGAATCTGTGGAGGAATGCTGTGGAACAGGTTATAGTCTCCATGACGATGCTAAAATGTAAAAACACAACATAAAAACATAAATAGAGGATTCCAAAACAGACATTATAAACACTGCTGCCGGTGCTGTCACCGTAAATAAATACATTTAATTAAAAATAAATACATTTTCAACCTGATCATATTTTTTTAAAGCATTCATCATGTACAGTGGTTTTCAATTGGTGGGTTGAAGGTCTGTTCTGATTGTGGCCAGAGGGAAATAACGCTAAATATAACCAATTAAAAAGCAACTAGCTTATAAAATGTCACTTTTTATAATTATGTGTGACAAATAAATAGGCTTTATGACTTTTGCTGCTGACATCAAACTTAAATTAGCTTATAAATGATTATATATATATATATATATATATATATATAATATATATATATATATATATATATATATATATATATATATATATATATATATCTGTACATACATACGTGTGTGTGTGTGTGTGTGTGTGAATGATATATAAATATGCTTTTTGAAAATAAGTCTTCCCATGATATGTATTGGTGATGTAAAAACCTAACACAAATTAATCTCAAAATGATGTCACCTGGTAGAAACAAAAACAGGAAAGACGGCAACACGGCAAGAGTGTGTGACATGCCCTCATCATCTAACACCAAAACTATGCTGGATAAAAGTTGTATTGAAGATAAACAAGGTTTTTGCTGACTACAGTGTGTTTTGTGTTGTGAATTATTGGTTGCAAGAACCCATCAAATTTCAAGAGGCATTTAGAAACTAACATTTTAAAGTACATTTTACTATTCAGCCTGCATCATGTCAATACTGCAAATCACTGAGCCTTTTGATGGTAATATTAATATATTTCAACGTTTGAGTTTTAACTCTCCTTTGCCTTTGGGTCAGATTTACACCCCAAATCTAATGCTATTTAACTGTAATTTTTTTTTTTCTCATTTTTTTTTTTAAGATTCTCACTGGTTTTCATGCAATCTGCCAAAATTCAGCAAAGGAAATAATGATTTTAACTTGTCAAAGGTTAAAATATGAAATGTATGTAATTTGGGGTCCTTACACAGATGGCTTAAGGGCAACCTTTGTTTATTTTTGAACAATTAAAGTTTGTCCCAGGTAACATCCGCCATTGCATCTATTCACACAATGATTGATGTATTTACTCTATTTACTGATGAAACTGTATTATGTTGCTATCATGGCATGGAGGAGTGGCCTGTTAATGGAGAATGAGTCAGAACGTAAGGTAATGGTACCTGTATAGTCCAACATTACACAATAGTACACAGTGATTCATCGCAGAGTTGTTTACAGCGCTGTAGAAGTGAAGATTTTTTTGACCCTGAGTGACATGTTTGCTTATAAAACATACCTTTTGCACAAACTTGGCAAAAACAATCAGAGGCAAACTATGTTATAACTTTTTTTAGAGTAGCCTTCTTTACCGCAAATACTAGCATTCTGGAACTGGATTGAGGTTTTTAAACACAAATATCATCTATGCACACCGAAATCCAACATATGATCTGGAATCTACAGCTCCGGATGGGTTTATGAATATCCTTCCCGGTAAATTCTCCACCTCGATACTTCAACAGTGTTTACTTCCTTGGAATTTCTTAACCAATATTCATTTTGAATTTATTGATATAATTTCAAAGAGTTATTTCGATTTGGTTCTTAGGGGTGACATTTTCCACAGACATGCACAGAATGAAGGTTTAAGAATGATACGTTCTCATGCGCTGAAATTCTACGTCCTATTGCGCAAATCTGTGCTTACACATGGAAGATCAGCCAGTCATGCCATCGCTCACACAATTTTTGACATTCGATTTTCTAGAATGAAAATCAAGGTATTTTAAAGGCATTCCACATGAGATACCTGGTAAAAAAAAGAAACACACATGAATCTGGCTTCTGTGCCAGAAGATTCATTATTCTTTGGAAAGAATTTTTTTTTTTTAATGATATCCATTGCACCGTCAAATAGAAATAGGTTTATAAAAAAAAAAAAAAAACACTATCTGTCTTCCCCAGAGGCAGATGATTCACATAGTTCCAAAAGATGAGCATTACTCATGCTAAGCACTTTGTAAAATTCATAGGGCAATCCATTTCACCATATCCTTTTCCATCTCATCCTAAATGCTCACTAACAGGTTTTGACCAACACCGCCCAGCCATATTTCACTGACAAATGAAAAGAGATTCCAGATGATAAGCTGTGCAAGAAATGAGAATCACGTGAAAAATATATATATATATCTAAAAACCTGAAGCCACTATATATATCTAAAAACCAGAAGCCACTATATATATCTAAAAACCTGAAGCCACTATATATATCTAAAAACCAGAAGCCACTATATATATCTAAAAACCTGAAGCCACTATATATATCTAAAAACCAGAAGCCACTAGTGGACTTTCACAATGACTCCAACACTCACATTTCAATATGAATAAATAAAGCAAACTTAGAATAATAAGATGCGGGGATTTGAGTCATATTGGTATAATGAAAATAAAAACCATAATGAAGGTTATGATTAAAACCTCACCGGGCAAGTTTCTAACTGGCAAAACCCATATATAGTATTTCTTACAAAAACACATTTTCTCAAAAATAGTGCTACAATGTAAAGACAAAATAAATAAATAGTAATTATAATTAATTACAGATATTTTTGGAGTAGGATTGAAGAAAATAGTATTTCTTCTTCCAAATCTCATGTTTAATTCAGTGTGCTGCTTGTCTTTTATCTGTAATTAATTACGTTAGTAATTAGTAAATCATACAATCTTTTTTTTTTTCAAGTTTAATATTTGTACATGTTAGCCACATGTAACAATGCATGACTGTGACTGCAATAAAAAAAAAGAAATAAATCATAAAAATTAAAAACCATTTTTTTTTACCTGCTACAAATGAATGGAAAGCATTAGGCACCAAACCTTTCAGTATTTCCTCCGATTAAAGGAGCACAGACATGAATATGAACTAAATAATGATAATACTTTTGACAAGATTGATTAATGTGAGAACTCTAGTGAGTGGCTTAGATAAAGCTGATTTATACATAAAGCTTGCAGATCACATGACCAGCCATGACTTATATTCAACTTAATAAACACCTTATTTAATCTCTGAATTAAAGCTAACAGGAATTGTTAGTCACATCATTTGTTGCCATTACATACAATGTCTGTACAGTGTGGTTTGAATGTATTTTATGTAAAATTTTCAGTTACTCAATAAGATGTGAAACTACATTTCCCATCATTCTCGCTATGTGCAGCACAAACATGATCAAATAAACAGATAGCATCAACTACACACCAAATCAGAATCAAAACAAAACCGCATAATTTTCTTTTAATTTTGTTACCCTAGTACTAAAAGCCATTTACTGGGAAGTGAAAGTGCAGGAAGCACACACTTCTCCTTTAACTTTAATGTCATAAAAATAACAAATGTAGTGACTTGCTCACAATCCAAACAACAAAGCTAAGAATTAAAGACATGATTTAAAAATAAACCAATAATCACATCACTTTTATATATATAAAAAAAATTTAAATAAAAAAAAAAAAAGATTGGATTCGTCTGTCCGTGAGAGAGACAGCATTAGATTGGGATTCTCCCAAAGCCATGTGCTGATGTGGACTGAGCAGCTGTCGCCTGCATTAAACAAATTCCTTGAGCTGCAGGATGAGTCAGTGTGCGCTGTCTTAACCAGGGCTCTGACTCATCGCCACATGAGTCAACACAACCAGCCCAAGCCAGAGGGCACAGGGCTATTGACCCCACCTGTCCTGGCCGCCATCAAAACATCAACACAAGCCTATAGGCCACTACTGACATGCCATCCGTTTTCTTTTCCATTTTCATTTTCATGATGAAGGAAACTGATTTAAAAATTGGCAGAGCATTGCGATATCAAGTGCAAGGTTGGGGGTTTGATTCCCCAGGAACACTCTTAGGGATGCACGATATTGGATTTTGGCCGATATTCGATATGCCGATATTTTCTAAATAATTTTGGCCGATGCCGATACCGATATCGATATATATACAAATATATACTGATATATTTAAACTTTAATTTTACTGAAGAGAAATCCATGTATTTCTTCTGTACTGATTCTACCATAAATTTATTATTTTACAAATGTAGACAGACATTCACATCTGAAAAACAGGTCAATTATTTCACTTGGAGAATATCGGTTTGGCTCATCGGCAGAAATATTCATATCGGCCGATACCGATAATGGTCATTTTAAGCTTTTATCGGCCGATACCGATATTGTGCCGATATTATCGTGCATCCCTACATGATAGGTAAAAATGTATAGCCTGAATGCACTGTAAGTTGCTTTGGATAAAAGCATCTGCTAAATGCATTAATATAATTTAATTTAATTAAAAAAAAAAAAATTTTTTACATTACATTTCCTACACACATTATTAGTGATTTGTTTACACTATTCCTGCAGAAATTACACACTGTGATTTTGATCTTCAGTAAATAGCGAGCGAGTTGCTAAGTTTGATTAATTTCCATTAATCAGTTTAAACTAATTATGCCAGTGAACTAATGATTCAAAACTTTGATTCTTTGTTTATCATCCCAAAACTGCTCCCAAATTAGATCCAGCCATAGTATTATTATTTGTCTTCTTTCAAATAATTTTAGAATGTTTAAGTAAAACAAACTGCATGAAGATAAATTTATAATATATTAATATATCATTACCTAAAAAATATACAATATAAATCATTGTCTTCAATTCTTTCTTCTTAATGGTGTGTGTGTGTGCGTGTGTGTGTGTGTGTTTGTTTGTGTGTGTGTGTATTTATACAAAAAAAATATAGTATTTACTTTGAAACAATTTTAGCACAAATAATTTTAAATAGATGCTAAGTAGAACAGTAATTTAAATATACAATTTTCGAGAAAGACTGAAAACTTACTTCAGTAATCTTCTGATTTAATTAATTTCATGTTAAATCAGAACAAATGAGTGCAGGCAGTACTCAAACATGTCCGGACATCTCACCCTGCCAACACTCATTGAAAAGTTTCATCAGCAGCGATACCTGCCAAAATAGAAAACTGGACTTCTGTCAACTTTGTGTTTTCTTAAAGTTCTTAACATAAACATGTACAGAATTCCTATTTCAGTGACCTATTACCGCTTTTCCAGTCTATTCCTCCTGTGGCCGATGACCAAACTTAACAAGCCACACGTCATTGTGAGAGTAAATAAGGGTGCTGAGCTCATGGAATGATGCATTAAGAGGACGAAGTTTGTACCACTCTGACCATATGTTGTCAGCATTTTATTCATTAGTGTCTTCATTCGAGTCATTTGGAAAATTTCTAAAGAACATCCAACAGAGTGCCTTTGAGTAACAGGTGTGACACTGTTATAATGGAAACTAAAATGAAAGTTGGCCTTTTCCTCAAGTACCGACTTCCTTGCCTGGTGCACAAACTGGTTGCTCCTGTTATAAGTCACAGTGATACACTGGTACATTTGAATTAACAAAACTCTTACGCAATGAAAGGCACACCCAAAGTGCTAAAGTGGAATGCTGCGGGCTTTTCATGAAAAGTGTGAGGTAAAACCAAATAGTAAAAATATTTTTTTCAAATTGATTTTTTTTTTAATGAAATGCTGAGTGAATTATATTTTTGGTCTGATGTGTTCAGAGCTTTTGTTGGTTTTAAAAAAAGCTGTTTAAAAAGAAAAAGACAGACATGAATCATCATGCTGTGAGATTCCTGTCAAAACTGTCACACAAGCACTCCTGATCAAAAAGGAGATTTTCAAGTCAAGTCAAGTCTGCTTTATTTGTAGATTCTTCCACATGTACAGTACATACATACAGAGAATCAGAACTGCGTTACTCTCAGACCCCCAGTGCATACAGATAACATTAACAGTAGAGCCTAAAAATCTACTGTAGATCAAATATAAAATATAACAACTATACAATAAGGGACCTGGGGATGTGGGGGGGGGGGGGGTGAAGAGTGATGGGAGGGGGGGCAACTGTCAGCCTGATGGATAAAGCTGTCCTTAAGTCTGCTGGTCCTGGCCTGGAAACTCTGCAGTCTCCTCCCTGATGGCAGCAGACTGAAAAAGATGTGTGACGGGTGGATGGGATCACCTGAGATGCAGAGGGCTTTGCGAGTGAGACGGGTTCCATAAATGTCCTGGAGGGAGGGGAGAGAGAGACCAATGATCTTCTCAGCTGCTCTCACTATGCGTTGCAGAGTCTTTGGGCAGGACGCGTTACAGGCCCCATACCACACAGTGATGCAGCTCGTCAGGATGCTCTCGATGTTCCCTCTGTAGAAGGTGTACATGATTGGGGGTGGGGCTCTGGCTCTCCTCAGTTTGCGGAGGAAGTAGAGACGCTGCTGTGATTTCTTGGCCAGTGCTGCTGTGTTTTCAGTCCAGGAGAGGTCCTCTGTTATGTGCACACCCAGGAACTTGGTGCTGCTCGCACTATTGATGGTCAGAGGAATGTGCTGAGTGTGTGCTCTCCTGAAGTCAAAAACAATCTCCTTCGTCTTCTCCATATTCAGAGAAAGATTGTTGTCAACGCACCATCCGGAGCACAGAACACTTTGTCGTTTGATGTATCCAACGGTCGCAGTGTTGTCTGTTTGGACCAGCACGTGCTTTCCTCGTAAGCGCCTTTTTAGATGGTACAAGGCAAGGTGCACTGCTAACAACTTACAATTAATATGCCAGTGCAGATAAGGGCCTATCCAAATGAATACAACCTCAGCGTGCTTAATGCCCAGACACGTGTGGAAGCAATTGTGACCATTAACCACATCCAGAAACTCACGGGTGAAAAGGCATCTTTAAAAAGACAGTCTGTCATCTTTACAAAGATGCACCTGCATCACCCTTAGTCATATATGAATAACATTACCAGTTCTGTATTGAGAAACAACAGTATAGATAGGTTCTCCCACTAAAATAAATGAAATAATGTGAATAAAATATATAAAATAGTAATAAATGTGAATTAAAGAAATAATAAAAAATCTTTAATTGTAAATGTAGCCTACTTAACATTCTGCCCTTCTAAAGTACAGTATTTAACAATCCTGAACTTGTTTGCTAGTCTCATCCGATTACCTCAAGCTGGTTTATTGGCTGGTTTTAAAGTGGTTCTGGACACTTTTCAGCTGGTCAGACTACTAAGACTAGTTTGGCCAGCCTGAGAGACCCAATTTAAAGGGTTACTCCACCCCAAAATGAAAATTCTAAATTTCATCCAAAATATGTTCTGAAGATGAACATAGCTTTTACGGGTTTGGAATGACATGGGGGTGAGTGATTAATGACAAAATGTTCATTTTGGGGTGGAGTATCCCTTTAACCAGGTATCACCAGCAAACTGGCCAAGACTGGTCCAACCCCTTTTGGGTTTTTTAAAGAATTGCCATTGCATTTAAACAAATTCATATCAACCCTGACACCCAACGTCTCCTTTGAAATCTAGGGAATGCAATTCCTTAGTTTTGTTCTGACTCAAATGTGCGTAAATATCAGATGCAAAAAGGCATTTCCAGATCGAGCCGATTAGACGTCCACATGCGCACACACACACACACACACAAACACTTATCCACTCAGGGGTGATTCATTTCAGGCTTGACAGTTACCAAGTCCAGCACAGCAAAACCCAGACTTATGAGTTGACCTGAGAGCATTCGCTCTCACGAAACCGTGTCACTGAGACGATGCGGTGAAACCTGTGGCTCTTAAAGCAGAGTTAGATGAAGGCAGATTTATGGACGATTTCCTCAGGTATAAGCACACAGTTCACACACCACCTGCGTCCTGCTCGGGCTGACAAGTCAAGTCCGGCTTTGAGAAAGGGTTCTATTCATAAAGCTAGGGATGTTCCGGTGAATACTCAAACCACATGGGCTGTTTGAAGTGTGATCCGCTAGACTGCACAGCAGCACTCTTGGGCTTAGTGCAGCATGCAACTCCAAAGCTAAATCTGACACTTAGTTTAGCGTTTACACAGAGGTAGGTCACTGTGCTCTCTCTCAAAGAGTTGTATTTGCACTGCACCATCACAGGCAAACAGTCATATGTGTGATTACGCTGTGAATGTGCTAAGCTATCGCGTGTGGCTGAGCACACAGAGCAAAGTATAATTGAAAGTCAAATGGATCCGGAAGACAATAAGTTTCTATGTAGAGCTTTGAGAGAAAATTAGCAACTATTTGAGAAAAAAATTGTTAGAAGCAATATTGATCAAAATAAAGCCACTTTTTGAGGTATAGTCACAATACGAGAAATAAAATAAGTAATAAAAAAACAACAATTATGACATATAAAGTCACACTTACAAGAATTATCGTCACAATTTTGAAAAAAATAAATATCAGATGTGAGAAACAGTCATATTTACAATAATGATTAATTTTCTTAATCTAGATTAATCTCACTGTCTTGGAATTAATCTAGATTAATCTAGATTAAAATGGCTCATTTGAATTCTGTGAAGGCATTCGGAATATATATGCTACCCAAATAAAATAATGACTAAAATAACGTTGAGTCTTTGAGAACGGGTTTCTCAAGCCAGGTGGTGCATTAGACCAGGGGCTCATCTCCTGATTCCAAAATGCATCACAAACTGCTTGAAAAAGCTGTAAATTAATTCCACATTGCACAAGGTGCAAACAACCTAACGCCTGTTTCATACATAATCCATCTGCAGTGCGTATGCGTTAACGGATTCCAGCGTTCACGAGGTTGGGGCCCGTCAGTACGTTCCAGTGGCGTTGCGTCTGCAGCAATGCAGTGATCGTTCACGTACCGAGTAGCGACTGCAAACGCGTCCTGTGTGAAAGCACAATGAGTATGAGTCCCTTCTGCACCAGATACGAAACGCACACGGACTGCATACGCACTGCAGACGGAGTATGTGTGAAACAGGCGTGCGTCTTGTCGAGGTTTCCATTTGGAAGCTTCTTAAAAAAATTAATACATTCCCTGAAGCAAACCTGGCGGCTTCAGGTGCATTCATGTTATCACGTCACTTTTGATGTGGTGATTTCACAGTAGGCATACACACAGGTTCGAAGACTCGTTCTCACCCCCTACAGATTCAGCTGGGTATACATCCGCGCTAAAATATCAAGGTGAAAGTCATCATAGCTCGCGTAGTATAGACCCAGCTACCAACCCAACTTTGAGAATAGATTAACGGCGATATATATATTTTTTTACGCCCAATAAGAGTCTGCCGTTAACGCAGCACGTTAACACTGATAAGGGCCCACCGCTAGTCACAATTATGAAAAAATTAAGTAACAGTTGCGAGGTATAAAGTCACACTATAATTAAAGATGCACTTATAGAAATAGTCAGGTTTTGAAAGTCAATTAATAAGAAGTTGTCAAATGTAAAATTGCAATAATGAGAAATAGAGTTGCAACACTGTGACATATTAAGTAACACTATAAGAAACAAGTCACAATTATATATATAAAATAATTTTTAAGACAGTCAATCTAACAAAACAAAACTCTTATTCCAAAACATACAACTGAACATGTGTTAAGTAATATGAACCTAACTGGACTAAGCTTGTTTCAAGTGTTGATTTTGTGTTTTTTGTTAATAATGACATCTATGGGTCATATGTCAATTGTGGTAAGTACAGAGAAAAAACAGAGGGTGAATCACAGACCTCCATATAAAGATAGACTCGTTTACATCCTCTTTGTCACAGAAGAGAATGACAAAACATTCGGGAAATGAGCCTGCAGGCCTTGCATAAGAAAGCCTTCTCAGCTCATCAAACTGCACGTTTCTGTGAAAAGTTTCTGCAAGCTTATGTAAAATTGTGCAACATGAAACAGAAAGAAGACGGGCTTTGATCCGCTGGCAGACAAACATTTTTAGAGAACAGCCAAAGCTCAGAATGTTTCCTAGCATAAGGATGATTAGTGAGGCTTTTTTATGTCCTTATTCTTTCACTTGGTCTTATTGTGTGTACATTGTTTTTAAGAATGCAAAGCATAGAAATAATTATAAATAATACTTAAAATAAATATCTGGCTTTAACAATCATTAAGACAAACAACAAACTAATGAAGCTGCACAAGTACTGAGTCTAGATTTAAGTACACAAGTATGCACTTGCTTAATGTGCAGTAATGAGGTTATTTTATTTTTATTTTTTTTGTAGTACATGATTTTCACTCTTAAACACTGGATGTAGCTTTTACCTGCAACTGAAAACTGCATGGAATCATGTTCAAGCACGTTTAACATCTGCACATAATAGTTAGGTATGTTTCCTTCATTAAGTGCATACTTGTCCTTTAAAGGAGTTTGCCGGGAGGGTCGTGGTGTTATCAGAGCATGGGGAATGTTGACAGACGGGATGGTACAGAGATAACACTCACACATCCCTGAGATTGAGAGGCCATGAGTGACGCACGCAAGACTCTGACGCCTGCTGTTTTTTCCTTTATCCCAATGCATCTCTTTGTTATCAATCTCTTTTTTTCTGTCAGGGTACTTCCTATAAATTATTTTTATTTTACTCTCAGTGTGGTTTCCTAGCTTCCTTCGATTACCGTCAGTAATCTGTGCCTCTTGACCCCTGAGGGATGGTGGAAGGTTTGGCTTAATTTACGGGCTTGATGTTTTGACATGGTCACTGGAATATCTCCTCAAGTTTTGAAACATTTGGGTTTTTCTGCTCTTAATTCCTATAGACAGACTGAGGAAAATTTTGTGGTTGCAGAATAAGCTAGTTTCTTCAGTTTCTTACACCCCTTTCCTTCATGTGCAAAACAGGAAGTCCTCTGAGGCCATTGGGTTTGTTTCTATTGTAAGTTGGATTCCTCATTTAATTGTAAATTTGACAAACTCTACGGAGTATCTGAAAAACCAGCACTTCCCAAAACCTTCCCGAAACCCCTTAGACATAAAATAAGAGATTTTAATTGATTTTAATTTATATATTTTATTATTATTATTAACTATCTTCATAAAAATAAAGAAATAATATGTATTGTTGTAAATTAAAATTGTAGTGTAAAAAAAAAAAATAATAAAAAAAAAAAAAATATATATATATATATATATATATATATATATATATATATATATAAGTAAGAAATGTAATGAAATGTCATATTGATCATGCAGCCGTTTATTTAGTTTAATTTCTATTTTGTTAATTAATGAATAACTTTTCAAATCACAAACACCTATTTGTTACAGTCCATTGTCTCTTTGTTAATTTTCTAATGCAATTTATTTTACACTTTTTATTTTATTCATTGTTCTTAATGATTTTGTTATATTTTTTGCTTTGCATTTCTTTTATGAAATATGCTAAATAAAATTTATAGTTTTTAGTATTTATTAATCAACTTATTTATGTTCTCATTCTCAATACATTATTTATTAATTTATTTGTGTGTGTGTGTATATATATATATATATATATATATATATATATATATATATTTTTTTTTTTTTTTTTTTTGTTTGTTTTTTTTTGTTGAAAATGAAATGATTATTGGAGTACATTTTACAAGAAAATACTATTTCAGTTTTTCTACTTCAACGTTTAATGCTTAATTCAATGTTACTTGTTATTTCTTATTATGATTTGCTTAACTTAGTAGCAATTTATGAGTACAATTTGTTTCTATGTTACACCAAATTTGATTGCTGCAAAAATCTCTATGATGAGTGTAGAGGTACTCGCACACGAATGCCTCAAACAGACCAGTTATATAGCAAGAAATGAAGCACCTTGCAGCGTGAGCATTACAATCAGTCTCTTCTCCCGTTAGAAATGTTCTGTGTTGGGTTTATAAAGTAAACCTCCACAAACATCTGTGGGTTTATGACTTCTAACTTCAAGAGCCACAGAAGTAAAAGCGAGGGCTGACAGATGGAGCAGTACTGCTGGTTAAATGGAGGAGCTCACTCTAGAATGAGATTTTGTACCCAGTCTTGGTTACCGTACTGCGCTCCACTGTGATCTCTTGGCCTAAATATTCCCACAGGAGAGATGCAATATGGCCACCACAATTTTATTATAAGCTAATGTGAATTTAGTAGTGTGAGATAAGGCCATCTGAACTATGAAATCCACTCATTTTCTTCAACTGAAGTTCGACACTGTCAAGGCACAAGCTGTCGTTGTGAATAAGAAGTATAGTTTAGAATACTTCATTTTATTACAGAAATAAAATATATATTCTATTCCACAAAATATATTCTGTTGTGCTTAACAGAAAAAATAAACCCGTACAGGTTCGAAACAACTTGAGGGTGAATTTGGAGAACTGCATTTCAGTTTATTACATTATGTTTTTAGGAGCTTAGATCATGAATGTGTTTCCACAAACATATTTTTAATCAGAAAGTCTTCAGAACCTTATCAACCTATTGCTTGCTGAAAGAATGCCAAATGAGTCTATCACTGGAACGTGAGAGCTTTACAAGCATGTCAGTGCCAAAAAGGGCTTCTGCAAAACATAGTACAGCAGGAAACCTTTAGTTCAGTTGTTTTAGTATGGCCTCCAATAAAGTTTCTGGAATGGCAGATGGTGGGCTTATGTTCATGTTGAGGATTTAAAAGAGTTGGTGAGAGATTTCAGTTAGAAGACTCATAGTAGTGCAACTGTACTGGCCAGCTAGGAGTGCTCTGGGAGAGTGTTTGTGTGTGTAAACACATGGACTGCATAAACAGAGGTATTGCAGAGCGAAAGGTGGCATTTGGTGGAAAAGGCTAAGTTTGTTCCTCTGTGAATAGTTCACACTGTGGAAATGTGTTTCAGAGGGATGTGTAAAATCTAAAGACCCTAAGTAAAAAACAGAGCAGAGGAGAGAAGTACAAACACACAAGTTATCCTTTAAAATGCTATGATTCTATTGTGTGTGTGTGTGTGTGTGTGTGTGTGTGTGTGTGTGTGTGTGTGTGTGTGTGTGTGTGTGCGTGCGTGCGTGCGTGCGTGTGTGTGTGTGTGTGTGTTAACATAAATTTTTTTATATAATATTACATTATAAATATGATATATAATAGATGTGGAGTATACCTGTCACAACACCCAGTCATGAACTCTTATTTTGTAGGCTTCCTGTTCCTCTTTGTTTCTCTATTCACTCCCGTTTAGTTCCTGTTGCCTTGTCCATTTTGTTTGCTCCCTTAGTTACCCTCAAGTGTTTTAGTGGGGATTAATTATCTCCACTTATATCTCATTATGCTTGTTACCCTGTGTATTTATACCCCTGTGTTTACCTGCACTGTTAAAAAAAATACTGTAAATTTTGTATACTGCATTTTTACAAAAAATATATTGTATAC
The DNA here is from genome assembly GCF_023724105.1 of Carassius gibelio. Lineage (NCBI taxonomy): Eukaryota > Metazoa > Chordata > Actinopteri > Cypriniformes > Cyprinidae > Carassius > Carassius gibelio. The sequence continues at coordinate 26,169,950 of NC_068385.1, read as the reverse complement.
TGCATTTTTTATATATTGTATATGGCATTTAACATAATTATTTAAATAGCAAATGCACACATTCAAGTAGTTTAAGTGTGAAAAGCAGTTCTTTGAAAAAAGCATGTGTATTTGCTATATTTAAAGTATGTAAAATGATAGCATACAATATATTTTCCCTATTGCTGACTTAACTTTACCTGCATAAAGTGTTGTATAATGCATAACTTAATTCACCAAAAAAATAAATTAAATAACATTTTTAAAATCTAAAGAAAAAAAAAACAGGTCAAAATGTTATATACCGCTTTCAAATTTACATGAAAAAAATGACATTAAAAGTATATTATTTTAAACTCATTTATATTTATTTTAAAATTATTTCATTTTTCTTTTAATGGATATGAAATTTTGGCATGATTTTTTTTATTTTTATTACTTGGAACATATTGGCCATCATGGACCTAGACACAAAGAAATATTCAAACTGCATTATAACCAAAACATGACCAACATGGTCATATTAAAACAGTTCACCCAAAAGTGAAAATTCTGTCATTTCTCACCCTCATGTCATTCCACACACTTAAGACCTTTGTTCATCTTCACAACACATATTAAGATATTTTTTATAAAACCTGATGGCCCAGTGATGCCTACATTGCTAGCAAGATCATTTCCTTTTCCAAAACCCAGAAAGCTACTAAAAACATATTTAAAACAGTTTATGTGACTACAGTGGTTCAACCTTAGTGTAATGAAGCAATGAAAATACTTTTTGTGTGCCAAAAAACAAAATAATGACTATTCAACAATAATAATTTTTAAAAACACTGCTTCATGAAGCTCCGAAGCTTTATTAATCTTTCAGTTCAAACAGAGCATATCAAACTGCCAAAGTCACATGATTTCAGTAAATGAGGCTTCATTATGTCATAAGTGTTTTGAAATTGCAATGGTTCATGTGACTTTTGCAGTTTGATACATGTTCTGAGCAAATGATTTGAAACAAAAGATTCGTAAAGCTTCTAAGCTTCATGGAGCAGTGTTTTGAAATTGCCCATCACTAGATATGGTTGAATAAAATAATTGTTTTGGGTGGGTTTTTTTGTGGCAAAGAAAGTATTCTCGTCGCTTTATAATATTAAGGTTGAACACCTGTAATCACATGAACTGTTTTAAATGTTTTAGAGGCTTTCTGAGCATTGAAAAAAGAAATGATCTTGCTAGAAATGCAGGCTTCATTGAGCCACATCTTCATGTGTGTTGTGAAGATGAACGAAGATCTTACGGGTGTGGAACGACAAAGTAATTATTGACTGAATTTTCATTTTTGGGTGAACTAATCCTTTAAAAACCACAAAGACGTTTTCAGATAGCTTTCATCACTTAAAGAATAGACCAATATGGCCAAACAAGTCATACAAACTTTCCATCAAACAGATAAAAATCAACCAAATAACAATTATGCTCCAGATGAAGTTCCATCCCAGGATTCAAAGTGTGACTAGAAATATTGAAAAGAGCAAAAAGGACAATACATTAGATATATTACAAAACATAATAATACTTTCAGAAACAAATAGGGGGAGGACAGATACAGTTAGTGACAGATACAGGGATGAGAGGTACAGTCAGAGACAGATAGAGGGATGAAAAGTACAGTCAGAGACATATAGAGGATGAGAGGTACAGTCAAAGGCAGATAGAGAACAATAAAAGGAAGACGCAATCTTGGTGTGTGTGTGCATCCTTACATTTCAGAAATTCCATTGGAATTTGCACAGAAGAGTGGCAACATGTGGGTTGACTGCCACACATTTTCTTCTGTATCACTCGTCCTTTTTTTTTTCGATGGCACTTTTCCCTTGGCTTTGGATCCTCTCTCCGGATTTGTGCCCACAAAGCACCTAAAGGGTCATGAAACAGACAATATGTAATTAAGATCGGTTTTAGGACCTCCCAGAAAGTTGGAGATGTCCACTAATAAAAAATAATAAAAAAAAACATATTTAACTCAATAGCTTGCTGGTGTTAAATAGGGAGACTAGGGAAATAGGGAGACTATTTTTCCTGTCTATGCTCCTTTTCTGTATTCCTGGTTCCCGTTCCTGTGTTGGTTCTTTGTTTATCTGATCAATCTTACTGTAATCGGATCCTCTGCCTTTTGTTCCCATGCCTCCAATGTTACAGAAAGACTGACCACTTATGGATCCAGCAGTGAGGAATATGTCTCAAACAAGAAGATGTATTGAGGACTATGTTATTGGGGGGTAGGGGGTCCATAGTGGCATGACTGAGCAGCTCAGCTCGATCATGTCAATGTGGGACCCTAGTTGGACTTCAGGAATTTCATCAATCTTGCATTGCAGGTGGGCAGGTCTGCTTTTACTGTGGGTGTTGTGGAGGATGAATGCAACATTCACGCTGCAGCCGCCACACCAGAGTTTCCGGGGCAGTGTTGACAAGGTTTGATAAGTTTCTGTAGCTTAGCCCACCTCCTCCCCACCTGCGTACGCACAGATCTCTGATCTCACAAACCAAAATAACAGACATGCTTTTCGCAGGCCAAATGTAAAATCAGATGAATTATTAAAAAGATTACTAAAATGAATACGTATGGATGACACTTGATTACAATGATAGTTAATTTTATTTCCCTTTGTAGTAACAGTAACAGTTTATTGGAAATAATAAATAAGTTAATAGTCTATTATTCATATTAATTATATATATATATATATATATATATATATATATATATATATATATATATATATAAATATATATATATATATATATATATATATATATATATATATATATATATATATATATATATATATAATATTATTATTTATGAACCCTGTTATAGTATTATTTATAAGTCAAAAACCAACACCAAAAACCAAAAAAACTTCTCTACCTCAGGTGCAAAAGAACTGAGAAAGAATGTACAAACCGAAAATGGAAAATAAAAGTGGATTAAGAGAAAAATTGTATTAAACTTCTAGTAAAACTAAAGATACCAGACAAGGAACAATCAGTCAATGGAGGGGAAAATGCTTATAGATGTATTGAGTTGGTCCAGATTTGACTAATCGCAGAACAAGAAAGTGAGGTGATTTCCCTGCAGAGGCTGTCTAAATATGATTTTGGCCCAAAGACATTGTCCTGGTCCTGCTGAGTCATGACATGTTATATACAGAAAGAAAACTAAACATGGCACTGTAGAAGTGAATGGACAAAGCACCGAACACATAACTGATATAATCACGATTTAAACATTAGTAACATTTTGACAACCTGGAAATCAAACACACATTTTACTAATGCTATTATTTAAACATTAGAAAAACTAAAAGAACTCCAGGATCTCATGTTCTAACAAGGCAGTATGTCTCTTTTGGTGTAAAGAGCCTCTCATAGCTCATACTTCTCACATTACAAGCTAAAACATGTAGCAGCATATGTTAAATTAGGCCTAATTAAGTCATCACCATAAAGAACACACACTGACTAGTTCGTTTTGAAAATAATGTGGGTCTGATTTCTAATTTAGGTGGAGTAATAAAATGCCTAATAGCTCCATTTAGGAAATCCCCTCACACTGGTAAAGGTGACAGGCTATTGCTCACTGAAAGGAAATCTCAAACCCTCTGTGCAACCGTCTATATGTTTGTTTGAATACATGCCGTAGCGAGCATGTGATCATGAGCAAGCAAAGCAAACCACTGATGATTGATGAGGAAGAGTTTCCATACTTGTGGCTGAATGCTGCCAATGAGGAAAACAGGGAGCCAAGATCCCTGAAGAAATGTGTCTGATGACACAAGTGAGAATTTCCATGTCTCATGCACCATTTTTAACATCTATGGCCAGCCAAATTGGATAAAGTCATGGAGAGAGGCAGCTATTTTTAAGTGAACATGAGATGGTGTGCCTGTTTTAGCTGCCTTAGTCAATGCAGCAACTGATGAAGTTGACCATGTAACAAAAGAATACAAGTCAACAAGTCAACATGACTGAAGGCAACATTTGCTCAAAATTCCAGAGGAATCAGCAATTAATATGTGCAAGTGAAGTGATTCAAATTTGTGTTTCGGTTGTGAAATGTTTAGGCCACTCATACTCACACATTACTGTACACAGATGTCATTATGGTCCCAACAAACACGGAACATTCTCAGAACTTTGGCAAATGTTCTGGCAAGGTTCTCTAAAAGTTATGAACAAATGTTCCTCTTATAACCACAATACAATGTTCATTCAAAGTTATCAGATTTGTAATTACATTCTCAAAATTTTAGCACATAAACCATTCATGGAACATTGAGAATTCTTATGATGTTAATTTTGCACATTACTTTCAGAATGTTCAGAGAACAATCAAAAAATATTTTTCAGAAACGTTCCCATGTTTTCTCATAACAGCATACATTTTTATTGGTTTCAAACACAAATAATAATAATAAATAAATAAATAAATAAATATTTACTGTTTTTTTTTATCCTCCAAACTAAAATTACAGTTTCATAATATTTTTATAACTGTATTTTAAACAAGTGAAAAACATACATTCAGATAAGATTCAGAAAATCTATGAACAATTTTAAGCAAAACACTAAATGAACCCTATCATATTTTTGTAAATGTATTACTTAAAAGTTCCCACATGTGTTTTATGTATACTAAATGGTACACATTTTACAGTTGATTAATTCCCGAACTTACAAACATAATGCACTCATATCTTTGTATGTCATATTTTACATTTTGCTTATGTGCTGATTAATGGTAGGTTCTCATTGTGACAACTTACCCCATATACTCTAACAACATTCTCTGCACAAACTTAAATACTGTGTGACGTGTGTGTGTGTGTGTGTGTGTGTATATATATATATATATATATATATATATATTTTTTTTTTTTTTTTTTTTTTTTTTTTTTTTTTTTTTTTTTTTTTTTAATAGTGTAAAAAGTGTGACTCCTAATCCCGGCCTCCCTTATTTAATCAAAATTACTTTTTGCCTAATGATTTGCCTTCTCAACACAAATGAGCCTTCATACAACATGAGTCAGACTGATACCACAAAAAAAGAAACCAGGACCCAGCCAACTGTCATCAACATAGTGCTGTCTTACACACTTGTGCTATTGAATAAAAAGACCAAACCACACCGATTTACATTAATAACATCCTGAAACTATGTAAGGACATGCAGCTGCATGGTCCTTATTACAAATCATACAGAGTGATCTATTGAAAAGTTTATTTTGTAATAATACCCCTGACTGTGCATTTTCCAGCTTATTACGACAGACATACAAGTAGATAGATAGATAGATAGATAGATAGATAGATAGATAGATAGATAGATAGATTTAATTATTATTATTATTATTATTATTATTATTATTATTATTATTATTTCAGCCTGTTGTGATGTAGAAAGAAAAACACTTGCTGGAAAACATAAACAGTATCGTTCTCAAGCAAATGGGGTTCTGTAGGCCATGGGAAACGTCTGTCGGGGCAGTTATCGCCACAGGTTACTGTAAATTAATCACACTACTCTCTTGTTTTGGCTGTCGGTGAAACTGAAACTCTTTTTTTCTTTCTTTCTCTTTTTTTGCCACTAGCTAAAAACACTGAAGGCGTGCTTTACAGGTGGGAGAGGCATACGGGAATATTATCGCCCCGCCCACTTTTGTTATTTTCGTGTCTTTCGTGAGCATAAAAATGCACTTGGAGCCTTATGAACATAGCATAACGCTTCCAGTGCTCGTTCACGACTTCAGACAGCAACATTCCTTCACAACAGAGCTCCACTATGTCCGATACGCTGGGCAAAAGTCTCATACGGGTAAGTTTAGTTGAGTTTTGTTTTGTTTTGTTCTGTCTGTTTTCATTTTGGGACCACGTCAGCATTGGCAAGTGTGTTTCATCCTCCTGATTCATATTGTTATTCTTTTTTTTTTCCAGAATCTCATCAACCTTGGGCTAGATGAGCCGTTTCTACAACTATCCCGCCCGTTCGCACCGAAAAGCATCAGCTCCGAGGGGCTCTCCGGTGACTTCTGGGCGGCGGACTCCACGAGCGACCGAGCGCCCAGCAGACCGCAGTTTCCCCTCAAAGCAGACCGATCCATGAGTCTGACTGACACCTTCAACAGAATGAAGCCCCACGACGTCCCCCCACCGCCCGGATTTCCTCCTCTGGCACCCCTGCCTTCGAACCGGTACAAGACCGAGTTGTGCCGAAGCTTTCAAGAGCACGGCAGCTGCAAATACGGCAGCAAATGTCAGTTCGCCCACGGCGAGAGCGAGCTGCGAGGGCTGAACCGCCATCCCAAATACAAAACTCAAGCCTGTCGCACCTTCTACCAGTTTGGATACTGTCCATACGGAAGCCGCTGTCACTTCATCCACGAGGACAAAAACTCTCTGGACGCGTTCGAGCAGAACCCGCGTCAGCTGCGTCAATGCGTCAGCTTCGCCGGGTTCACGCGCAGCAACTCTCCCCCGACTTTATACGAGCCCCTGAGCTTCACCCGTGCGGCCTCGGTCTCTCCCCCTCCCGCGGACATCTTGTCCCCGGTCTTCAGCGACTCCTCCCGCGACATGTTCCCCTTCAGCCGTCACAGCACCGGAGATATCTACAACAACGCGCCAGAGCCTCGGTCACGGTGTGTCTGCGGACACGGAAATAACTTCCAAGGCTCCAGCAACGAGCTGTACGCGAAGGAAGACCTGAGCAAAGCCAACCTGCAGCGCTTTTCCTCCGAAGACTCGCTGTCAGACCGCGAAAGTTACAGCAGCACCGGCAGCTCGAGCGGCTCCGAGTCTCCCTCCTTCGACGGCTCGAGCGGGAAGCGCCTGTCCGTTTTCGCGCGGATGTCTGTGTCTGACTGAGGACTTTACCGCCATCCCTTCCCAATCATTCAACCAGTCTGCTATAATGAGCAACGCGTCTTAATACTGTTAATTTATTGTTTTTATTATTATATATTGTTAAAGCAGATTATTTTTATACCAAGCTGCCCTCCAAAACCTAAGCAGGCATTGTTTTTATAACGGCGTTGTATTATTTTCTGTCATATTGTCTTCCATTTGCTTATGTTTTTCTTGCTTTCAACGTTGTTTGGCAGTGAGCGTTGCAGAGAAGTGCCTTAAAATATCATAACCTATGCTACTGGCGTAGGTTTAGAGTCGCTTTGGAAAAGACTAAATGTAATATATGTGCATATATAATTATGTATGTATATATATATATCATATATCCAGTGTGTGAATTAGGGTGTTGCCCTTTCAAAGGAAGTTCTTGCCTTTTTGGGGGCGGGGGGCAAGTCAGATCCCCAAAGAATTTGCACCCTTTCTATATCAACCAACAATGTGATAAACTTGAGAAAATGACCGTACATTCACTCACAAAGAATGCACTTTACAAATCAATAACGGGTGAATGTTTCCATGTAGCATTTTAACCAAAGCATTATGATGTTAGGTACCTGTTTTGTACAAGAAAACTAAACCAACCTATATATTTATATTGGAAAAGAGCTGTCGAGTTAATGTTTTGACAACCCTGGTTGGGTCCTTCCTCAAGGAAACTTGTCTTTTATCAGGGACTGTAACAGTACAGTATTTCTGTAGAATAGTTTCGCTTCATTTGCAATGTTTTTTTTTTTTGTTTTTTTTTCTAATTGTATAGACATGACTAATATATTTATTGAGTATTTATTGAAGGTATAGCAATGTATTTTTTACTTATTTATCAATGTGTGTCATGTTGGTGACAAAAAAATAATGGAAATGGTTCATTTGACCAAAATAATGTAATAAATGCAAATTGTGAAAAAAAAAAAAAACACTTGTACTGAACTAGATGTTTTCTCTACCCAATGCACCACAAAATCACAAGAATATAAACTCATATCACCATCAGTGTTCCTCGCCCGCCTACATTTCAAAATCACTTCATCTCATGCCTAAGAAAAAGAAATGCTTCTTTGGTAAATACTCGGACCGGGATCAAGCTCATATTTGGCATACGCGAAGATATTTCACACAACAACACCGAGATCTGACCTGAATCTCCCAAACAGCTATGCATATGACAAAACGAAGTCTGAAGCGACCAATAGCTGTGTGTAGAGATCAAATCTGCCCTGCGTTTCCAGTGACGTTGTCAGCGTCGAGATCTGTGAGCTGGCCAGTTTAATGGAGTGCAGTAAGATCTTATCGAGCACAACACTGGCGCATGACAGCGTCGTGCATTACATAAACCTACACATTGCCTGCTACTTTAGTTCAACGTTAAAGAATTAGGAACCTGAATACATTTGAACTGTTTGCCCATTTTTTTCCTCTATACTTGTGTTGTAACTTTTAATGTTTAACTGGAACAGAGCCTCGATCTCCTAACCTTTTCATAAACCAGTGCAAACATACTACAATACATCCCAATATGCAAACACTGTATGTTTATTGTGCAACCCGATCAGATGACTTAAAACCATTCGTATAGTGCTTTTGACAGTGCATACAGTTTCAAAGCTTCACAAAGATACCTTTTCAACAGTATGTTCCACATTTGTCATTTGGTGACAGTTTCAATGTTAAAAATGTAGTTTTAATACGTCGCCTTGTTTAGGCCATAGTATATAAATATGTAAGGAATAAAAATTAAAAATTAAAAAAGTTATCCACCTTCTCTTCTTCAAAAAAGTACAAGTGGCTATTTCTGTCCTCTGTCATGTTGGTACAAGGCATATGTAATGATGAAATATAAAAAAGACCCCACCTCTGTGATCCACCCTAAAAGTGCTTTAGCTAAAAACATAGTCGGATCATCACATTCTCACACTCCACAACGTATCTTCATTCTGATGAGTTAAAGATAGAAATAACGACCACCATAACTCAAAATAAACATAACGGTGTCATGTGTGGGAAGATGGCACTTTAAGATATCGTGTCGCAGTGTGGTCCGAATCAGGAAGTGTGGGCCCCCGCCAAATGCCACAGGAAAATCTGATTAAATTGACAAGAAAACTGCCCCATCATTCCATCTGACAGCTCTCTGGGTATGCAAGCATTTGCGGCGTAGAAGCCGTTGTCACATTTAAGAGTTAAATGAACTTTATAGTCCGTTTCACTGCGCCAGAACACACACAGGATGTGTAACCATAACAACAGTGGGAGTCCAGCAAAAGCAAATAACCAGACGAACACACAAAAGGCCCGTCTTCTCCCTCTCTCTTCTTTCAACGTTTCAGCGTGCTTTGGGACGCCATTGGTGCGCTTCACACAACAAACAGTGGCAGCTGTTATGCAGCACAGTAAAGCCAGAGCTGAGATGTGCAATAACAGTAAGTGGCTCGTGATTACCTCACTGTTTACTAATAATTCTGTGCCCCGACAGCTCTCCCCGGGTAGAAAAGAAGCTTATTTTATCAGCTCATACTGTACGCCCTGCTAATTTCGAATGGGAGTTTGTTAAAAAAAAGTCACTTTTATTCAACAGGTTTGCTTTGTTTTAGTCATGGGTGACTAATTTATAAAAGTAAAAACAGATTAAAACCAGATTATTCTTGTAATAATATATACTGTGTAGCAAACAGTCGGACACACTGTTTTTTTTTTTTTTTTTTAGCTCCTCTTGACTTGTTTCCGTTTCAAAAAATATATGGAAACACACAGTTCTCCAAATAGAGTCGGTAGTTTTGATGAGGAAGTAGATAGTTACAAAAGGCCACACATTAAATAACTTATAACACTAACCTCTATATTTATGGTATACTATGGTGTTATCACACCTTTATACGTTTAAATATACTCTAACGTAGATTATATCCATCCTTTTTGGTGTTTCCTTGAACAAGATGTGCACTCAAAACCAAAAGGGATAGTTCAACCTAAAATAAAAATGATTTCATCATTTTACCCTCAAGCTGTTTAAAACATGTATGAGTCTTGGTAACCAGACAGCTGATGGTAGCCATTAACGTCTATGGGAAACAATAAATAAATAAATAAAAATACTATGGAAGTCAATGGCTACCGTAAACTGTTTGGTTTGGTTACATTCTTCAAAATATCTTCTTTTATGTTCTATTGAAGAAGTAAAGCATAAAGGTTTGAAACGACATGAGGGTAAGGAAACGATGGGAGATTTTGGCACATGTAGCGTAGCCCTGAGATTCTGATTGATAGTTAACCAGCATGAGTTTTAATGGTTGATGTATAGATTACTGCATAAGAATCCCCTGAATCTTGATTATCTGGGGACATTTAGGAGCACAAGTGAAAAGAAACCTAATAAGATGTTCATATAATGTGAAATTTAATTCAATAAACAGCAGTGCATTGAAAAGCGATGAGGAAGCAGGTCTCATAAGCAACAAAGAAAAAAAAAAAAGGAAGTAGAGCACAACAAAAAGTTTTCACCAGGTTACTATGGCAACAACCACACTTAAAAACTGTGGTTTTGTTGATTTCCTTTTACTTGAAGTCTCAGGATTAATCTGGAATTCATGATTTCTGAACTGACGGTATGACATAACTTTACTGTTTAGACAATAAATGTGCAAAGCTATTGTTCGAAACAAAATCCATGACAGAATTTGTTCTTGGTAAGTTAGCCGTCCAACCCTTTCTATCAATGTTCAACAGACCATAGTGGTTTATAAAGTACTTTAACCTTTCACCCTGCGTACGAACCTGTCTCAAGGCACAATTCCCAGTGTTAGTGACAGCCTGGATGTCTAATGTTTAACCTGCTTGTTGCAATACATTTATGTTCGCTGACTGCATGATGAATAGGAATGACAAAGAAAACGGAGCGCAGACTACTGTTAATGTTTCATCGGTTAGATTTTATGAGCTCGCCTTATCAAATTACCACAAAAACGGCCTGATCCAAGCAATCGAGAATGTCAGTGGACTTGATTTTAAAGGTCGGGTTCAATACAAATAAAGCTCTGCTGATAGCATTTGTGGCATAATGCTGATTGCCACAAAGACATTTAGACTTTTCTTGTTTTCTTTATAAAAAACAAAACAAAAACAATAAAAAACTTTACAAATAAAAGCTAAACTTTTACAATGGAAGTAAATGGAGCAACTTTCCTGAAGTAAAACTTATATGAAATATTTTTAAGATCTCTTAAAACTTGCATTAAATACATTTTCGGGTCTGGGGACAATAGAAATGATAAATCGACAGCATTTAATAAAAATAAATAAATAAACAAAGTGCAAAAAAGTTACAGAGCTTACAGAGTTCATAAAGCAATTTAAAATGTTAAAATTTGCCTTAAAAGAATATCATGATCTGTTTTTAATACAAATAAAATTCAGCCGACAGCATTATGGAACAATATTGTTTACCACAAATGTCAATTTGTTATGGTTAAAACCAAGGCAAAACTCAAGTAAGGCACTTACAATGGATGTAAAGCGCAATTAAAAAAAAATAAAATAAGGCACTTTAAAATGTTAAAACTTGCCTTAAATAATTCTGATCTGCATTCAAGACAAATAAAGCTCAATCAACAGAATATATAAAATTGTTGATAACACTAAGGCCCTTACAATGGCAGTAAATTGGATCAGTGTTTTATAAGAATAAACTTCTAATTTATTAACAGCACTTTAAAATCTTGTGTTGTAAACTTATGTCCATTTTGGGGTTTACAGCATTACATTGTGAACCCAAGTTGTATCGGGTATAATTTTACACAGAAATGGTTAGTAAGTAATTTTTCCACATTAAAATTTTAATGTTTTTTTTCATTTTAACACTCATATTGTTTGTGACTTGTGGCCATACTGTTGAAACAATGCATACAGTATTTTAACATGGATTCACTTCCATTGCATCCCAGATGTTTGCTAGAAAGAAAATGAAAGATAAATGTATTATATTTATAATCAATATTAAGACACAATGAACTTGTGCAGATGAACCATCTAATGAACTTGTATTGAACCCGGAATAGTTGTTTAAGGAATACAATCAGGTTAAAGGCAATATTCAGTTTGCAGGAAGTTCTACGAGGGTTTCACGTTATCCACGTGGTTTCAGGTTTTGCGCTGTAAAATCTCTTTGCGGGGGCAAGGTTAAGATTGTGGAAATTGCTTTTCTGCTTCAAGTAGCATAAAGGGAATTGCACAACTCCCGCTCGGAGCAGACGTGCGCAGCGTCATGGAAACGCATCTGGCTTTTATTCTGCCCGTGCAAGTTGCTGTCTAAGCCTGTCAGGGATTCGCCCGCCAAGAACAAGATGAGGTCAGATCCCAAGCAAGGAGCGTGGAAGGAACACATGTGGCCGAAAATATGAGAGCCGAGTGAGAGATTGCTTAAATCACAGTCGCTCGCTGCCAAATGCCTTGCATCTGTGGTAAAGTATTCTCGCTGCTAACTGGAGGGAGTTTTCCATTTGCAATGTTACAATCCTATGAAAACTTCCTGTAAAACATGCCTATTTTCGAAAATATGATTTAAGCCCTTCAGGTGCATCAGATGGGATATGTTATGTCATTCAGAGATTTTACCATGCAAAAGTATGAACTCACAGATCCAGTTGTGATAGTTATATGCTAAGGCTTTATGTAACCATACCACACCCTGCCATGGCCAGAGGGTAAAGGTCAAAGTAAAAGTAAGGATTAAGAGGGGGATTTTCCTCATCTTTCCCATCACTGTCTGTGTTTTCGCGTCACAAGCAAGCAGGACCTCTCCTCGCTGAGACTGCTGGATGAGCGCTGCTGGAGTGAGGAATGTACCGAAGAGAAAGCATGTCTAAAAAAGGAAGGCACTTCCACTGCTGGCTGTTGACGTCAGTCCACAAGCATTTCCCTCTTTTCCTTCACGAAGCTTTCAGAAGAAAATCAATCTTTAATCCAGTTTCCTGTTGCCTTTGTAATTGATATATTAAGCAACATATTTAGACATCAGAAATGATTTATAAATTACGGTTTTGTATTGATTAACAGTTTTTTTTTTTCTTTTCTTTTTTTTTATCAGTTAATGGCCTCAAAAAGTACTTGGATTTAACCCTGAATAGACACAACCAGAAGTAATAATAATAATAATAATAATAATAATAATAAATAGATAGATAGATAGATAGATAGATAGATAGATAGATAGATAGATAGATAAAACAATTAACCTAATTATCTGTGTTGTAATTATTAATTATAAATTATTATTAGTAGTGGTAGTAGTAGTAGTAGTAGTAGTAGTAGTAGTCATAGAAGTAACAACAATAAAAGTTGTTGTTGTTGTTGTTGTTGTTGCTGTTAACAAAACAATAATAATACACATAAACAACAATAATAAAAACAAACTATTATTAGAAGTAGTATTAGTAGCAGCAACAAAAATAATAATTGTTGTTGTTATAGCTTTCATTTTTATTATTATTGCATAACACAATGAAAAACAAATCTTGTTACAAAACAACAAAGCTGGTCATATGTGTCTTTTTTATGACAAATTATCATAGTAATCCTAAACTCTGATAAAAAGTACCAAAATAATGTCTAATGACTTATAATAATCATTCGACTGGCTGATTATCAGTGATGGATTTAGTTTTTTTGTTGTTAAATGCAATGTACTTAAATTTAAACTTCTGACTTACATTTCAAAATACTGTGTATAAGAATCTTAGGTTATGTTTTTCAGATATTAAAGTTAAACAAGTTGCACAGTGCGACAAATTGACATTTTTGCAAATATATTAATCTGAAACACTTTTTTTGTAGCAATTTGTAGCAAAGAAAAGTTTATGATAGTGAGGAAGATAATAGTCATAGTTTTAGACACATTCTTGCACTTGTAGAAATGTGCATCATGTTTTTTGTGTAAAAGCACAAAACAACCGCGTAAGTCTCAACATAAAAGAACAGTTATTGTTCTCTTACTCAAAAGTGCAGAACTTCTGCTGCTTTCTGTTTCGGGTTCCCCTGTGAAAGATAACGCAAAAGTTTTACATCTGCAGAACTGTTTTATTCCCATATTAGGATTTAATCAGTGTGTAGGAAATCAATAAAAAGCGCTATAAAACTATGAAGGACTGAACAAAAGTATATTGGCACTAAATGATGTCATGTCTGAAACATGCTCAGGGAGGGTTACAAAATACATGACTATACTTCAGGAACGATGAATTAGTTACGAATCTACTGGTAATTAGCTTAATAACTAGACAATTGTCAGGTAAGTTATGACTGCAGTACACTTCACAATACTCATTTATGATGAGTCAGCTGGTTGATATAGTCATTACATTTAATTATACTCATTAAACCCTCATTATGTATCAATTGTACAATTGTATATATATATATATATATATATATATATATATATATATATATATATATATATATATGTATATATATATATATATATATATATATATATATATATATATATATATATATATATATATATATATGTATATATATATATATATATATATATATATATATGTATATATATATATATATATATATATATATATATATATATAATCATCACGTAACATCACTTTTTATATAGTATGGTTTTTAAAAGATTTGTATATATATATTTGCAATTAGTTTTAGTTTGATCATTCATATTTCCTCATATGTTTATTTGCCATTTTTATAGTATTATAAAGATGCATATTTTATTTATATCATATTTATTTATTTATAATCTATATTGTTTTTAGAAAATGTATTTTAAAATGCATTTAAAGATTGGTTAAAAATGTAATTAAATTAAATTAATAATTTGTATTATATGAAGGTTCCAGGGTTCGTACAGTTAAGTTAAAATTTTAACAGATAGATAGATAGATAGATTGATTGATTGATTGATTGATTTAACTTGATATACCAACTACAACTTAAACTGAAATGAACATTAATAATAATAAAAAAAAAGACACCTGCTAACCAACATATTACCAAACTCTGTTTAATAGTCAGGCAGAAACTCAGACACCAGACATGTGCTTCATCCAGATTGCTTTGCTGAGGCATGATGTTTTTTTTTTTTTTTTTTTTTTTTTTTGCAGCATGTGAAACAGCCTTTCAGAATGAGACATGAAACCAGCCTCAGCATACGGCCAGATGGTCAGACTTCAAACAAGTCATTACAATCTTATTTATGTTGAGTCTAAAATAAGTTCTCTCTTGGGGATTCTGAAATACTGCACATGACATTGCAAGTGTATGGCGGCGAACAATTCCTCTTTATGGCCACTGAGGCTGGCTATTTGAACAGGTGTGTGAATTCTGAGAGGGAAGTATGAATGTCAGTGGAGTTTGAAAGAGCCACTTTCTGCAGACGCTTTTTGCAGGCAAGGCCAAATTCCTTCCTTCTGCTCTGAAAATGATCTGGTGTGGAAATTACCTGCCAACCAATGATAGAAAAGGAACTATGGGTTTAAGTATTATAAGCCGGAGAACAGAATGTTTCTTTGGGGAAATGTACTACTTTTGAATTTCGCTCAGCCCTCTTCCAGGAAAAAGAATTGATATTTTTCTCTGAGGATCTACATTGCAAACTAAGTATGCTGAGCGTCTCCATTATTTCAGCATTAAACCAGTGCAAATTATTCATCAGCTGCCCTGTCAATAGTAGGCCTAATTGCAAACACCAACCAACAAGTATTGGAGTCCGGGACAAGTGTTCACACTTCTGAATATTTATTATAACTTTTAACACACATTGAACGTTTGTAGGATCTGCCATCCACGGTTCTACACGGCCTACCCTCAGCATCCATCTAAATGGCTCTATGACCAGAAACGTATTAATATGTGCATAAATCGACTGATTAACTTACAGTATAAGGCTTACAGTGTAATTCCATTGCCAGTTGCGCTTGTTCCTGTTGCTCAATCCTCAATCTGGCAACCTGCTTGAGGGCGGAGTTTGGGGCATATTTTACCTTCGGACTGCAGAACCAATTTCAGTAGAAGTGTTGCTATCTGGTTGCCAGCGTCTTAGTGTGTTGCTATGCAGTTGCCACACATGCTGGACGTCAGTGCATTGTTATGAGGTTGCTCGGGTGTTCATAATGGTTGTTGGCACGGTTGCTAAGTTGTTCTGTGTAGCTGCTGGTTTACATACTTCCCCAAGTAGAATGAGCCCACTCCCAAATCTCTGAATTTTTTATTATCCACCAGGTCAAAACAAAAGGGATGAAACTTTTAAAAACCCTTGACGGTAGCAATATAAATAATGATGCATGATGCTTTAATAATAATAATAATAAAAAGAAAATTGTAAAGACGAGGGCTGAGGGGAGCTTTTTGAAGAACTGATTCTAAATGAAGACCGTTATGCAAAATAAAAAGGTTAGTCCACTGGAAATATAGGGGTAAAGGGCCATTTCTCAAACACGTCTAAAACATCCAGCCGGTCAGGTTTTCACCGCCGTTCAAACTAAAGCACGTCTGATTTAAACCACATGCCATGCTTCCATTATGTTGCTCAGCGCTGGAGCGAATGTAACCACCTCTGACTTTTTTCCATTCCAGAAGTGTGCAAAGCTATTCCATTCTAGCTGTTACTGCAGTATCTGGCAGTCGGAGAGGAAACGTCTGAGGAAACACGGTAACAAGAAAAATCTTTAGAGAGGCATTACAGGATCTCAAAGAAAGCTTTCAGCCATGTTTTGTCACAGCGAGTCTATGGACCGTTCGCCAGTCACTCACACAGGAAGTTTGTCTGTCGAGGGGAGCGCAAGCAGTACAGTCCTGAAATAATTCATATTTTCATATCCTTTACTGAATCAGCAAAGGATATTGGCAAACTCATGTCTTCAAAACCGGCCTAGACAAGACTTGAATTAGGTTACACCTTCAGAGCCACAGGTTCTCATGAGAAAAAAGTCATAGTAAGATCAGTACTGTGGTATCTGTGCCCTAAATTAGTATCCAGGAGTGCTTTCCCTTCACCGCAGAGTGTCTTGGATTGATGTCAGTATGTGCGTGTTCATTCACATCAGGTGTGAGGTCACACTACACTTCCTTTACTCTTGTTTTCTCTGGCTTTGTTTACACAGACAGTCTTCTAGTCGAAACTAAGCTTTCATTGCTAGGCAGCATGCTAGCGCTTGCAACACTCACTTGAGAAGAACCATGGCAATTATTTCTGGGTTTATTTATTTATTTATTTATTTTACTTGTCATCACAATTCTCCACGATTTGGTGCAATGTTGGCTTAAAAAAATAAATAAATAAATAAATAAATAATAAAAATAAGTAGTAGTAGTAGTAGATATTCATAAGTAAATGAACTAATGGGTTAATTAATTGTAGTAATGTTATATATGTTTGGGAATTTATATATAAATATACTGACACATGGCTTTATCTGATCTGGCTGTACTATTTCGTGCTACTTTATTTTCTTAAGATGATACAGATTGTATTAAATACTAATATTAAATGTAAATGTCACTATCTATGGGGAATTATTATTATTTATTATTGGGGGAAATGCATAGTCATTTGACTGCATTTGTAACATGAAACAGTCAACGAAACAAAAATACGATGTACTAATGTAGTATCTGTAAAATAAAATAAAATAAAATGTTATATCCACTGGGAATGTATAAAATCAAACTCAAGACCTGATTACAGTTTTAAAAAGAGCACTGTTCTGTGAGGGAGTTTTCTGTTTAAGTGTTTGACATGTATACAACAAGCACGCATTTCGGAAAGCATGTTTTCACACGGTGGATCAGAAGCATAATTGTGTGTCCGTTTTCAAAGCCTTGCACACCAGGACAAATCCACACATGCACTGAAATGTGATTGTGCTTTAAAAACACCTAGGGGTTCGGAGACCTGTACTTCTGAGGCCGCTCTCTCTCGCTCTCTTGCTTTCCTAAAGTGCTTTCGTCAGCAGGGGAGAGAGGACTGGTGCTTCTGAAACACATGTGGGATGTGGAGCTGTGACAGGATCACAAAGAGTGCCATTGAGCCCAGAGAGGCTCTGAAAACACCAGCAGTCTCCCTTTGCTTTCCACCCTTTTGCTGCCTCCATCTGTGGCCTGATTTCCTCTCCCTCCACAAAACACATAAAACCTCAAAGATTACCAGATTTTGTTTCCCAAAAGGGAAAGGCATCAAGATCCGAATGCTTTGTTGATTTGTTTTGGTCTACTTCTCACAAATGTGCTACATGCTGGTATCTTATGACTTTAAGGCATAGAGTTAGAGTTAAAATATACTTAATTATAGACTATTACTGTATATAATATAAAATCAACCTGTTGTGAAAAGTAAGTGGTTTTGTGAGTCTGGCCTGTGCCACGTCAGCAATTAAAATCATATAACGATGTCAACAATTAATAGTAGACATTATAACTTATTAGAGCTAATTATTTGAGTTGATTATTTCATTTATTCATCTTTATATTTATATTATGAATTATTATATACTTTTTATTATTTAATTTTATTGTTGTGGTCATTTTGTATTATTTTAATTTAATTAATTTAATTTTAATTTAATTATTTTTTCTTTTTTTTACCATTTATTTATTCATTTGTGTTTGTTTGTTATTTAAATGCATTCATTGTCATGGTTTGATTTAATTTGTGTATTTATTTTGAATATCTTGAATATAAAATCACACCAATCACTCAGAAAGTTGGCTGCATGGTTAAAAAGAAGACACAACAGCTCCTGCGATTTATTTTGGCCTCCATAGGATGCTGAGCAGCATGTTCTGAATGCAAAGTACTTTTATTTTATTGTCACTTCAGTTGGACAGATAGATTTGATTAATCTGGGATTAAAGGGATGTTTGTGCTTTCTGTTCATTCTCAGGGAACTGACCTCCAAACCTTGGAAAGACCATTTGGAAACATCCAGTTCATTCAGAGTTACTCAATCGGCCTTCCCCTGAGAGGGAGCAGTTTTCTTTTTCTTTTTTTCTTCTTTTTCTTTTTTTTTTATTCACAACTGTTTAGTAAGTCCTTAAACAATGTTCTTAAATCACTGTCTTTTGCAAGTAGCACAATGAAAAAATGTCTTTCCCCTGACTCTCAAACACCCACAGCTGAAATAACTGGTAGGTTTCCAAGAACACCAGAAAGTGGGAAATTTATGTCCACCCTTGTTATTTAAAACAACACCCTAAAAAAAAAAAAAAGGATGACTGGATATCCAAAACTTTTATGGGAAAGAATAGTGTAGTTATGTGAATGATCCTTCCTGAAATCTCAATAGGAAACCATGTGATTTCCAAATTCTCTATTTTTCCTGGTCCTATAATACAGCTCTTCTCTGATTTTCTACAAAAACACATAACCTCCTAGCCTTTCAAACATAGGTTTGACAACGTGATTACAAAAGCCTCTTGGGTTCTGAAATGTTAGTTGTGTCTCAGGCCACAGGCACTTCCTCTATTTTTTTATTTTTTTTATTAATTTTTTTTGGAGGAAATGAAGCAAGCAGGAAAGAGAAGTGAAACTGACCAGTTGTGACATTAATGAAAACATGAGCCAGGTTTTTTTTGTGTGTGTGTTTAGTTTTTTTTTGCTGTCATACGGTCCCGCACTGTCTATATTTGTATACTGTTGCAGTTCAGACCTTCCTTGAGGAATTAATAAACGTTATAGAACATGTAGATGTAAATCTGAAGACGTCTCGCCACTCATCTGAAAGGCCTCATGGGATATTTGAGGATGGGGATTCCCCATAAATAATATTCCAACGCCACAACTGTGATACAAATTAAACATGAATGATTACAGTGCAAATATACAATATCGATTACTTTTATTTTAATATGAATAAATACCTGGAACATGCTGTCTGCCGTTTCAGCTGAGCGGCAGCTTCCTGCTCACTGTCATGTTTGTCATGAGGAAATATGCTGTGTCTGTAGGCCGCTGTGCCATTTCAGCTATAGAAGATGAATTATAATAAACTACAGTAGATGAAAGAACAGTCTGTTACAAGCTATTTACTGTGAGGTGAGCATTTTAGTAATGGAGAATTAGCAGCGTTTGTTTGGAACACACGGGGTGTATTTGTAAGACTCTGCTGACCTCTGCTGGTTGTTTGGTTGTATTCGGCGGTAAAGAGGAATTATTTAAACCTTGTTTTCTTTATTATTCTTTATGACTATGATTCTTAAGTGGAACAGAAAGTATGATGCATGTAATAATAACAGTCTCGGTCATCTGTTAATGGGAAGAAAGTGTCCACAAAATTCAATGAGCACAACACTGAAATGTTTTTTTTTTGAGTAATGATGCTAATATTTCAGCTTTGCATCACAAGAATAATTTACATTTATATTTACATTTATTCATTTAGCAGACGCTTTTATTCAAAGCGACTTACAGATGAAGACAGCAAAATATATAAAATAAATATGTAAAGAAATAAAATATATAAAAAGAGTTATTTTAAATTGTTTAATATATATATATACAAAAAAATTAAAAACACTAATATATATATATATATATATATATATATATATATATATATATATATATATATATATATTAGTGTTTTTTTTTACAATTTTATTAAAAAGTTACTGTAATTTATTTAGACATGTATTACTTCAAAACAGCATAGAAATGTATCATTTTGGCCGACAGAACTTGAAATGAATAAATATAACTAAATAATAAAAAAATAAAAATGTAACATTCTGCTTTACTAT
The DNA here is from genome assembly GCF_023724105.1 of Carassius gibelio. Taxonomy (NCBI): domain Eukaryota; kingdom Metazoa; phylum Chordata; class Actinopteri; order Cypriniformes; family Cyprinidae; genus Carassius; species Carassius gibelio. Next base: position 26,149,250 of record NC_068385.1, on the reverse strand, counting down.
GTGTGATTTTAGTGGTTTTCAGAGTTTTGTGTCCCCATATTTAACCAACTTCTATTAATCTTTTTTTTAAGTACCTCTTTGAATGCAAATGTAAACACAACTAGTTACAGATAAACCATTGCAAACATGAAGATATCAGTCAAGGTTTTTTTTTTTTTTTTTGTCTGAGAATGTTTCATCCTAAAAACTTTGCAAGAGTTTCTTTCCCTGTCCCATTGTCTTACAGTAGCCAGGTTGAGCTCCCCACCCCCAGCTCTTTCCGCTCACAGATCCCATTCGACACAAGAGCCTGGAGAGCATATGTTGGACCCGCAGTCCCAGTGAATGTTGCCATCTGCTTGGGATTCCATATGATCCGGGCCGTGTGTGAGAATGCGCTTGGCTTTGTCAAAACTCACTGGGTGATGTGGGAGAATCTTCCCCACGCACAATAGAGAACAGTAAGACAGTTTTAACCCTTTCCCTGGTTCTCCTCTCTCAAAGGACGCCTCCCTGAACCATTGTCCTCTCTGACAAGTGAATAGTGAACAGAATCAGTTTCTTGTTACTTAACTATCAAAAGCTCTCGTGGGATTCAGTTTCAACTCTTCATAACACCAACAAGACCCTCGTATACCAAGGTAAAATAAAAATAAGGTGGGAGAAATGAAGAGAATGTAAATGTTTTTTACCAAATGTGCTTTATATAGCAAAGTTTCATGGTAGAGCCACAGGCCATTAAAAAAAAAAAAAAAAAAAAAATACACTTTCACCACCGGCCTGTTAATACATTAAAGGATAGGCAAATGCGGGGTTAACCAGCTAAAACAAAAGGATGTCTCCTTTCCATACTAGATGTGATCTGCTCACACCTCCCCCAACAACGATCCACAATAAATCAAGGACCAACAAACCCACAGCACTGATAAGATAAAGCACAAATTAGCAAATAAAGTCATAAATGCCTATGGATGAACTACTTCAAAAAGTCCTAAAATGCTAAGTGTTATTTATTGTACAACAAATCAATTCCAGGTCAATGTTTTTTTTTTTTTGGCAGAAAAGAACAAATTTGGGTCCGACTCTTTTGCAAGCATTCAGCATTTTGTAAATTATTTTCTTTCAAACACTGGGAGAAGTGCATTCCTTAAAACAATAAAAGATTAGACTGCAAGATCAATGAACATCAATGGTTTCATTTGTGGTTTCTGACCTTTTTAAACTTTCATCATATGAAAAAAATCTGATCAAAACACTCGTTTCGCTCTATAAAAAAAAAAAAAAAAACAATTTGGAATAATGTGAGTATAGTGAGGATTACCCTACCCGTACTTTTTGGGAGAACCATCCACGGAAATCAATAAAGAGAAACGCCAAGAGTCAATGTTCAACAACAGGGTTTATTTTCAGTACAAAATAGGAATGGCAGCAGGGAGAAGAAATCAATATATTAACCTTAATACAAACGTTATCAAAAAACATGTTTTCTATAAATACAATAAAATAAATAAAAAGGAAAAATTAAGTTACTTGAAACTCTCCATCATGAAACGAAGCCAACAAAAGGCATATTTCAGACAATCAGATGCAAAAAAGGGACCCATATCAGAACCAGCTCTAAAAACGACTAAACCAAACACAAGGCCACTAAAGGCTTGTAGAGTAATAAACTGATTTGCCTAGACTTACATTAATAACAGCTACACAATCAAAAAACTATGACACAGGCAACTCATTCAGAGGAAAGTTCCAGCTGTGCACTTCCAGAGGCCCGCGTACAGAGCCTCGGAAATTTAAGGCAAGTAGGTCTGGGAACGAACCAAACGCTGATGTCAAAAAAATAAATAAAAAAAGCTGGAAGAACTCAAACCGATATTTCAGACTAGCACAACCAAATAATTTCATATCTAACATCAAAACATCCAGAAACCGTCGGTTTATGATGGTAGTACATGAACGGCGGAGTAAAAAAAGAAAAAGTAAATTCTGGTCTCTAGTTAGGAAGAGTACAAGGAGTTTCTCAAATATTGAAAAGGATCTTTAAGACCTGGTCATAACCTCTCTTTGGCCATTTCAGTACGACCTTGTAAATAGCTGATTGCTAAATGCGTCCTAAAAGTTAACAGCTTCATGCGTTACCAAACCACACGTTGACGCCAGAACTTTGCAGGTTTTCAAGTTAATCATTTTCCCCACTTATCTTTTCCAGTCATCAAAACAAAAAATAAAACCTGGTGAATCGCTCCCCTTAAAAAGCACATGAAACCCCACTTTAAGAACCATTTCAACATTCACTACCTTCAAACCGTATGCATGTCGTTTCACTTAAATAAAATCTCAAGTATCGGCTGAATAATACAGTAGGTATACCGCAGTATACGGTTCAGTCCTTGCGAGGAGCGACAGTCTACAGGAAGAAGCTTGCGCCAGAGTCGCTGCCTTCGTTGAAGATGCTGTCATCGGGCACCGAAAGCTGGCTGAAGATGGGCAGCCTGCGCCCGCTGGCTTCGGGTCCCGAGGAGGATTCGGAGCCGCTCGTACTGCTGGATGAAGAACAGCTGCCACCCTCGTGGTCTGAGAGAGAGGTGTGAGAGAGACTTCGGAGACCTAGGGAACCCCCGCCAGTGGGACTCTGTCGCGAGCAGACCTCAGGTTGGGAAGGAGCGGGCCGGGTGGGTGACAAAGTGGGCGTCAGTCCCGAGTGCGAGTAGCCAGAGTCAGGAGACGGCAGAAACTGAGGGTGCAAGTCTCGGGCCTGGTCTAGAAGAGTGTTGGGGTCTATATCGGGGAAGGCCAGGGAGAGAAGATCGGACATGACGGCCGACGTTGGAGTCGAAACCGAAGGTGCACACAGGAACGAGGAAGGCGCTAGGGGGGCTTCTAGAGGTTGGGGAGTTGTGGGAAAGCCGGCGAAGCTGAAGCTCTGCTTGAGGAGGGGGGGCCGCTGGATAGTCGGGTTGCAGGTCTGGGGTCGGGATTGCGCGTGATCATCTTCAGCGTTGTGCACGAAGTGGCAGCGGATGCCATAGGGGCAGAAGCCAATGGAGTGGAAAGTGCGGCAGGGTTCGGTCTTGTATTTCGGGTGACGGTTGAGGTCTCGGAGTTCTTCGGGGCCGTGCGCAAACTGACACTTGCCGCCGTATTTGCACAGGCCTCTTTCTGCGAACGTGCGGCAGAGCTCCGTCTTATAGCGCGAAGAGGTCACAGAGAACGAAGACGTGGAGCCGGAGAGGGAAACGGCGCCGGACGTGACTGAAGACTCCTTTAAATGGCCGGGTTCAGCAGAAGACCAACCCAGACTTCCAGTGTCACCCTCCACCATGCTAACGGAGCGCTCCGACCAAAAGGACATCTTGCTCCACTTTGACCGAGGCGATGCTTTCTGGGGACCCCAGTGGCTTGTGGTCATGATTCCACTCTCAATGCTGTCAATAGAAAGTCCTGAACTGGTGGAGGAAAGGGTGCAGGGACTGTCAGGCTTCCCATATCCAACAGCAGCTGTGTGTGAGGGATTCATTGGCTCTCGAAGATCAAGATTTAAAAGGTGCTGGGAGGAAAGAAAAAAAAAAACACAAAAAAAAGGGTTAGACAACTTGAAGTAGATGACAAAGACAGGCAGTTTCACTTAAAACAGCAGGCAGGTCATTCCTACAGATGCAGTGGAAGGGAGTCGGACTCATTTTTGTAAAAGGCTTTCAAAAGAACCGGTTCAAAAAACGATTCTCGTGGTTCCTAACATTCTAATAAAAAGCGATACATATGCACATTTTGTCTTAGTTTTAACTTTTTTTCCCCTCTTTTTCATGCCACCGATTCACTTTTTGCAACCATGTTTCAGTTGTTTTCGACAGGTTTCAGTGAACCGACTCATTAGAACGATTCGTGTACGAGTCGAACACATTCATTCCCAAGTATAATTGAATAAAACCATAAATAAAAATAAAAACACAAAACATGTCAGCTAACGGTTACTTCCTATTCCCTTTTTTTAGATTCACATTAACCCGAAGAGAAAAAAAAAACACCTTTGCAGCAGTTATTTTACAACTCCGGGGACTCAACTTGTTTACGTTTAAAAACCAAACGGAGTTCAAATGTTTGCGCTCTAAAATCTCAACAATGACAAAAGCAGTGGTGTTTACACACAGTTCTGTTAAAGCTTCGCACATGCAAAACTAGCACAGCATTATCATAATGGCTGATTGCAAAGGCGCTCGCTCGTGGCCCACGTTCCCTCCCAAGTTGGGAAGTTTCTAGCACGCTGAATTTCGTTTAATTGATTCGACCAACGATTGCCAACCTTACAAGAAAACGTTTGCATGAGGCATTATACGTTTCCTACAGAATGCATTCAAACGCATTGTGGAAAATAAATAACCGCCCCTAAAAACATGACTGATGCATGCGCTAATACACCTGTCTCAAAACGATCACACTGTAGTTTTTACACTCATAACGCTAAATATACCTTGCACAGGACATCATCCAGATCAATGAACTGATTGAGTGCGTAGGATGGCATAGTCCAGTGTGACGAAGACTTTATTTTGCGATTCTTCCGTGATCCCACACAACTCCCTCGTGGTTTTTCAGAACTCCACGCTTTTTGGCTCAACACGTGTCTTTAAGGCTGCTGCACGGCGACCACACCCCCACGTTCTCTTTGCTCCGCCCACTCCACGCTGAACAGTAGAAAGCGCGCGGAGGAGTTGTTTGTGTTTGTCTGCACCACACAGTTTACACCCATTATGGCTATGGCACAGAGATATTATAGACCTATGTACATTTATCCTAATCAGAATTGTATTAGGAAGATTATATAATAATCATTATATATGGGAAACGAGTCTGAAACACCATATCACAGTAGGCCTTAATTCTTAAGACCTTAAAACTCCAAAGAAATGCTTGTTTTCTGTAGTTTTATCATTCAGTCCAGTGTTACCAAATTTAGTAGTTTATTGGTTAGTAGTAAAAAAATGAACTGAATGACACTGAAGACTGGCGTGATGATGCTGAAAACTGAGATTTGCCATTACAAATAAATTATTTTCAAAAATATATTAAAACGGAAAGCAGTTATTTTAAATTGTAATAATATTTCAAAATACTAAAGTTTTTACTGTATTTCAAATAAATGTCTTGGTGAACATAAGAGACTTAAATCGTAATTTTTAACTTTTTGCCGGTACTATACACACTATTCACTCTATTTCATTATCCATTGAGTCTCACTCTATGCTTATTTACTAGATATATCTAATTAGTTTAAGAAAACATTGTTTGAGGCTACTGTGAATTATAACATCTCGGAGTTCGGTCACGTCAGTCTGTTGCTGTCAGACCTGGAGACGACGACTCTCTGAGGTGCTTTGATACAACCCAGCGAAGGTGTTGAAAGTGTCACCCACTGGTGAAGAGGTGGAGATAAAAGTCATTTTATATCCCTTTTCCTGGTAACCACAGACATACTGATCAGCTGATCCAACTGTGAGAGGAGACGGGGCTGGCTCTGTGTGGTGTATGAAGACCTGCGGGTGCCGGCACTTTTAACAATGAAGGTAGATTCTTCTGTAGTACCTGGTTAGCAATTATACCTAAAATCCAAAGAGTGACTTTGTTGGACCTACAATTCATAGTAGTTTTTTGTGGGACATGCCAACCCAATCTCACGGCAATTCGTACATTTTTCACAGAGTGGCTTATTCGTACGAATTCGTACGACCACGCTCATACAAATTCATATGATTTTTGCCAAATCGTACGTATTTTCCGAGTTTAACAATTCGTATGAATTTGTACGAATGACCTACACCTAACCCCGCCCCTAAACCTGACCGTCACTGGGGTTTAGGCAAATCGTACGAGTGAGGTCGTACAAATTCATACGAATAAGCCACCTCGTAAAATACGTACGAATTGGTCGTGAGATAGCGTTGGACATGCATAAGGGTCTGTATTTTGGGGTCTTCATCAATAGATCTTTAGTCAGGGTAGTGCCATATTTGATTTCCGACAGGAATGAAAAAGTTCAGTAGACAAAAACTCCATAAAACAGGTTTCAACGTTATGATTTGATGAAAATTACATGATCTATGACCTTTATACATGCATGCCATTATAAATATTATAAGTGTATCCCTCATAGCCTTGTTTTCATCCGAAAATTCAATATGACATCTAACCGGACTAACGTCTATGGTTACCACGGCTCATGATGATTATCAGTCCAACCTTTTGAGGAATGAAAAGTTTCAGCATTTTTAAAAATAAAGGTTCTTTATTGGTATTAATAGAAAATAACTTTTAAGATCCATAAAATCCTTCCACTTGACACAAAGTTATTTAGCGGGAAAAGGTTCTTTAGATTAATAAAACACTAAGAAAATAAGGGTTCTTTAAGGAACTGATCACTGAACGTTTCTTTGAGGAACCAAAAATGGTTCTTCAATGACATTACTGTGAAAAACCCCGTTTTTGAACCTTTATTTCCAAGAGCGCATGAATGTTAAAGGTTCTTCATGGAACCATGTCCGTGAAGAACCTTTATTTATAGTAGACCTGACTAAGATCTATGGTTGCCAAGGCTCATGATGTTTATCAATAACACTCTTAAAAATAAAAGTTCCAAAAGGTGGTTTCCACAGCAATGTCATAGAAGAACCTTTATTTTTTTGGTTCCCCAAATAACCTTTCAGTGATCAGTTCTTAAAATAACTTTTTTTTTTTTTTTTTTTCTGACTGTAGACAGAATTCTATAGAACTTCTAAATAATTATTTTGTGGAATGGAAAGGCTCTATGTGTGTGTGTGTGTGTGTGTGTGTGTGTGTGGATATATATATATATATATATATATATATATATATATATATATATATATATATATATATATATATATATATATATAGTTAATTTTCAAGAGATATTTAAAAAAAAAATTGCACAGGAAGCCATTAAACCATTCCACTTCCAAAACTAACTTTAACTTAATAGTGTCTCCTTTCTAGATCTCGAAGGTAGCTTTTAGTGACTGTAACTTTACTCTCTCATCATGTCGAGCCGCACTAATAAGGTTTCCCCCTTTGTTAATGAAAAGCAGAAAAGACCAAAATTTGAGGGAGGAGGTTCCAATAAACCAATATGTCGTCTTATGAAGGGCTTGTTGAGACACAAGGGCTCTTGTGAACTAGCTGACTTAAGTCTAATTTCCATCCATGCTGCTGTAACTTAACCTCACAACCAAACCAAACGACTGCTTTGTCTAATACCTATTGTTAAAGATCCTGCAAGACTACAGCTTATAATTAGAAACGTACTCTTATGAGGAGGTCAAGGAACCGGAGACCTCATTACCATTCTAATAAGGAAAAACAACAAGTGCTTTAGACGGCGAGTGATGTAATGGTTCGGTGGGAGTTATGGAGGAATTAATAGAGAATAGACTAGCAGAGAATGAGAAGGGTCAACTTCAGAAGTCCTCGCTACTCATTAGAGGCACAAATGATTGAAAACTAAATACCTGGTGGTCTACAACACTAAGCCTGTTGTCTTCGGGTCATTAGCGTGTGATAAACAGACATCTGGTCAGTTTGATTCGGGGACTTGGAAGAGGCATTTAAGGGGCTTCGATGTTTGCTGTGATGTTGTTGTCAGGCAGGGGGTGTGGTTGGGGAAGAGGGGGGTTTTGGGTGGGTTGGGTGTGTTGGGGACGGGGGGTGTTTCCCTCCTGCTCCACTGATTGAGCCAAAGACTTTAAAGTAAAAAGTTCTTGGGCTAAAAAGCCTCCCCCGATCCCCAAGGGAATGGAGGAGTGGTAAGAGAAGGAGGTGGGGGGCAGGGAAGGGGTGATTGTTTAGGGAAAGGGGAGAAATGGCTGAAGATCCTCACCGGTCTAATCCTTAATCACAACAGTGTCCAAGGTAAAAAGGAACATCACCCGAAAAGAAACCCCCACCTTTTGCTGCACTCATCAGATGACCAGAAAGGAAATTATTCAACCAACCACACAGACGTGAATGTGTACAAACTACTACATACACTATCATTCTGTGCGACTTGATAAAAAAAAAAAATAATAATAATAATAAAAATATTTTATTCAGGATGCAGTAAATTGATCAAAGGAGATATTTGTAATGGTACAAATGAATGCTGTTCATTTGAAATTTATTTATCAAAGAATCCTGAAATAGAAAATGTAACAATGTTTCCACAAAAAAATGATTAAACACCACAACAGTTTTCAACATTGATAATGATTGAAAGACTGGAGTAATGATGCTGAAAATTCAGCTTTGAAATCACACAAATAAACTGCATTTTAAAATGTTAAATGTAATTAAATCTGTTTTTAAAAACTTACAATAAAAAAAGAATTTAAAAAATAAATAATTTGAAATGTAATAATATTTAACAATATTACTGTGTTCTACTGTATTAAAAAGGCAATTCATACAAACAATTACATTAATATATCCCTTCTATAATTAGAGTGTTTTTAGTTCCTGAATTAATATAAAGAAATAATTTTGATTATTTTAAGGGTTAAAGTCAAAATTATGATGCAAATGTCCTGATATTCTAACGAGCGTTAAAATACTAACTAAAATAATAAATAATTGCATAGTTATAATTTCAAATACAAATTTGCAATTTTTCATATTATTTCATTTCATGTATTTTAATATTTAATACATTTTTACATATTATTAATATTTGAAAATAATAATAATAATAATAATTTGTCCAACAAAACAAAGGCATGTGGTATGGCTGACATGCAGAAAGCAGGAAACGATATCATAGAGAGAACCCTGAAAACCCTGTAAAGTTAATCTAAAATGCCATTTGGTGTGATTCTGTAAAATACATATAAATTAATATTTCTTAAGTAAAGTCTCTTCAGAGTTGTATGTATTCACGATGTAATGAAAATGCTACTTTTGACTTTTTGGTTACACAGCATGACATTTTTTGAGCCCTTCAAATGAAACCTTTCTTGAAAAAGTATTTCAAAACTTATAAAACCAACATAAATACAAAGTACTATTTCTACTTTTGTGCTTTTCCTTCATGAATATTCTTGTTTGTCACTGACTTATTGATGAACAAATGAACAATGAACAGAAACCAGTACAAATGGGAAACAAATGACATTTCAAAATCTCCCAAACAAAGTCTAGAAACTCAACAAGTGTGCTTTCATATGACCTTAATCCATTACTATGCACCACATGTCACTTCAAATGACCTGTAAACGTCCCAAGAATGATGTCAATCAACTTGTAATGGGTTCTGCAGCTGCAGAGGCCCACCTTGCAAATGGGAAGCCATTACATGACATAAAACCTCATCTCAAGGAATCCAGCGGTCTCGAAACAAACCAAAGCCACAACAAGATAGCTTTGGCCTGACAGGGATCTCCATCCTTTAGCAGAGCATGAAAAGAATATTTCACACCCGCCTCTCAGGGCTGTTCTCATGCAAATGTTGTAAGAACGCATGGGAAACACATACGGGTGTGAGTGACAAAAGAGCTCACAAGTGTCTCATGCACTTATGTGCAGCTAAAAATGAAAGTCCTGAACATATGATTCATGTCTTTTATGACTTCTAATGATTTTTTATACGATTAATCTCCATTGCACACATTCTGATGCCCTAAAATTGCATTCCCATACAAAAAAAAAATAAGAAATTTAATTAATTTTAGGGACCATGCATTAGTGGGAGATTGAAAAAACAAAACACATCTGTATTTTCAGTCTAAAATGTCCCATTATCCTCCACACAAGCTGCACATTAGCATGTTGCCTGCAGAGGGCTTGAGTTTTTTTGTCCTGTGCACTATTAATCTGTTTAATTTCATTTGCAGGTGCTGAAGCACACACCCCTCTCCATTGCCCCTCAGTGTGAGTTCACCATGGGGGTTTTGGAGAGAGAGTAGACAGACGACCATCTGAGATGTCCTTGTAGTAGTAGTAGTATGCACCTCTCAGATAACGATGTACAAAAATGTACTTTGTACTAGTACAACACTGAACACCTTTACAGGGACAACTTTGAATCCTATTTAATCCTTAAATACATGAATTGCCTAAAGAGTACATATATTATACTCTAAGGCACTAATATGTGCCTTTTAGCGGTAAATAAGGTATGAAGGTGTCTCTTTAAGGGTACTGCCACAGTAACAAGCAGTTGTATGCTTAAAAGTGATTCACAGTTTATATATATATATAAACTTAAGATTTTTTATATATATATATTATATATATATATAAGCTTAATATTTTTTTTTTTTTTCGAAACGTGATACTTTTTTAGGATACTTTGATGAAAAAAAAGCTATGTTTTTAAAATATAAATATTTTGTATTAACAATATACACTACTGGTCAGTAATTTGGGGTCAGTAATTTTTTTTCTTATTAAAAATTAAAATTCTGTCACTAGCCACGGTGCTAATCGAGTCATGACCAGTGGTATTTTATTATCATTGATTTAATTTAATATTTTGGTTTTTGCATTTTATTTTTATGTTTTTTGTTTTTTTAAATTTTAGTTAAAGTTTTGGTGATTTGTTGTTTTAAGGTTAATTAATTTTGCACCTTAAGTTTAAGGTTCTTCTATTTTATGTCATTTCCGTTTTTTTTTTTTGTTTGTTTTTTTTTGTTTTTTTTTGTGATGGAAATGTTTTATTTAAAGGTACAGGTTGTAGGACCTGCCACTAGAGGGTGCACTACCAAAACAATAACAATCGCATGGTTTGATGACACGTGGAATGATGGGATTTTTTGTCTTCTACCCAACAGCTGACGGCCATCAATCAGACGATATGAAAACGATTACCACTTGTTCAACCAATATAAAAACAATAATTGGGCATACATAGCAAACGCGAGTTCAACGATTTGCGTGGGTAGATTACATACACAGTCAATGGAAAGACGTGATCAGACTTTGGATCAGACGCGTCCTCGCTCGGGTCTAGATACGTGATGCCCCGCGTTTGGCGTGTATGCCCCATAATACTAATCTAGTTGATCATTCCTTTTCGACAGAACTAGTGGCAGATGGCAAACAGTAATTATGTTCCATAAATAAGTAATACAATCCACCATAAAACATGCAAGAAGAAGTAAATAAGGAACTGCTTGAAGCAAGCTAGTGGTTTTCTGAACACTAGACACTACTTCCGCATTAGTCCACGACACTGTTGCTAACTAACATCATTGACAGGCGACTGCACCGCCCCGTGTCACTGTTTAGAATGGGAATTTTCCCATAATTTACAAGTAGTTGAAAACATTAGAGATATTGTTAGTAATCAGCTGGACAAAATATATAACACTAGCCTAGTGGTTTTTGGATATTTTACTGCAAATATACTTTAAAGTAAGTACATTTTTGTATGTTTTATACTATTTAAGTTAAAGTGTATTTTGTTTACCATATTTTTGATGTTAGTTTAACTCTGTTGTTGATGGGTTTGTTATTTTAGCATTTTATTTTCATAGCATTTTTAGTATTTTACATTGATCTTTTTTGAGCTCATGTGTCGCACGTAATGTCCCACTTTAATTTGCAGAGAGAATTATTGAAAAGTTATTTGTAATTTAATCCTGAAATGTGTTAATAATACGTCTATATGTTGTTAATTTCAAAACATCTGTTTGAGTATCCAGACGAGCTAGACACTAACACTGGATCAACCGGCCAATACAGAAGAAAACGAGAGTTCGGGAAACCTGTTTGAAAACCATAATTTCATTGCAGTTCTGTTTGGTGCCACTAGAGGAACAAAAAAGACACACTCTTGCTTTTAACATTCAGTCATGTTTATCATTTTAGTGTGGGACCTTTTCCATCATCCTGACACTAAACCAGGAACAGGTGATGTAGACAAACCAAAACAATCTGCACTAAAGACAACCTACAATGTAAACTACACACACTGCTCTCTGCCCTGTTAATATATGTATGTGTATACTTTTTTTTTATCAGAAACCTTATACGTCTTTGTAAGAATAAAATATAACCACACTTTCCATATGATTAAATATTTGTATAGTGTATGTATTAACTGAATACGTGCATGTTTGTAAAAGAGTGTGTGGTTGTCACAGTGAGTATCTGTGCAGCAGATAGGGGCTAGTTTACTGAAAAACAGTCCTGGAGGTAAAAGGTGTCCAGTTACGGCAAAGAAAACAAGTGAACCTAAGAGAAAGGCAAACCTTTACCAAACATACACATGCAGTGATCGCGGTAACACTCTAACTGTCAGACCTTTAGGGATGAGTTGCTGCTTTTTAACTATATTTGTCTGTTCACAGTTGCATACACAACATTGCCACTTGTTGTCAAAGCAAAACCGTTTTTAGGGAATAGAAAACTGTAATGTTTATTGAAGGAAGGAGAATATGTATGTCACTGTGTGTTATTCGGTGTAAGAATGTGAGCTAATTTCCTTGTGAATAAATGTAAGAAAATGAGAAGTGAAATACATTGCCATATTGGAATATAGCCACTTTTACACACTCCAGTTTCCTACTGAAATGAACACTATAAGCAGTAAAACAGAACTTGTATTCCTTTTCACCCAAATTACGAAGATGGGCAGATTATCAATTAACAAAAACTTATTTGTCCAATGTCCACTTTGAATGTGTCACAAAACATGCAAAAAAAATGATTTTGCAGATATGTCACAACATGCATGTTCTTTCCAATGATACAGGATACAATCTGTCAACGTTTTTCTTTTTTATTATCATTCATAAAATAAAATAAAATAAAATAGTTGGCCTTCACTTTGTTGCTCTTAAGCCAATATAAAGGTCTATCCTGCAATATAACATAGTAATAAATAAAATAAAAATTACCATTAAGCATCAATGATGTTAATCTATAAGCCAAACTCCATCAGTTACACCAACGCTATCTCACGACCAATTCGTACTTATTTTACGAGGTGGCTTATTCTTCTGAATTTGTACGACCTCACTCGTACGATTTTATACGACCCCAGTGACGGTTAGGTTTAGGGGCGGGGTTAGGTGTAGGTCATTCGTACAAATTCATACGAATTGTGCAAATCGTAAAATATGTACGATTTGGCAACAATCGTATGAATTTGTACGAGTGTGGTCGTACGAATTCGTACGAATAAGCCACCTTGTGAAAAATGTACGAATTGCCGTGAGATCGGGTTGGTTGCACCGAAGAAGCACTTCCCCATTCCCAAGCAGTTAAAACAAGCTAGCTTTTCATCTTTATTACTCAAGTTAGTTTCTTATTTTTGATCCCTCACCCCACAGGAAGTCTCTTCAGGCTGTGTATTGTGCCCAGCGCTGTGCTTCGCTCCCTGCCGAGGGCCCAATCTCGCTACGTAATGAGCAGATTTGTTTTCAAAGCCTCCCCCTGCTGGTCGCCTTTATGAGCGCCTCTTTAAAGATACTCAAAAGCACGGAGAAGTGCACTTGTATGGATTTATTTGGAATGGAGAAAAGAAACTACACTGGTCCCATGTACAGAATCCCATTTGTGCTGCATTGAGTTAATGAAGAGTTACAGCATTTAAGACCTGTCTCGGTGGATTTCCCAGAGTTACTTGGCCACAGCAAAACATCTGCTTCCTGTATGGGAATGGGACTAATTCTGTTCCCACACACACATATACATACACCCTCAGGCTTACCCTGCACTCTTAGGGCCCTTGCTTTCTTTTCACAAGGCTGTCCAATCATAATAAACTTTGGAAAGTCCTCTAATGAGATTCGGGGCAGCTCTGGAGATCTGCCTCTCAGTGCATGCCTGAGCACCTACATTGTGTTTTTCCACACGGGGAACAAAGAGAACATTGCACTCTTCCAGAAGAGACCTCTCTCGCTTAGAAAGGACAAGTTTTAACTACTGAGTACCCCATGGATCAAGCCACAAGAGAGCGAGAGACTCAGTTGTGTATGCGTTAATCAGTACTCACCAAAGAAAAGAGATGATTATGTTCAATGTGTAGTGTGCATTAATAATACTTTTCCTAATAAAGACATTCAGAAGGTGCTTTCTTTCTTTTAAAGTTATAGAATGTACATTTATGGTCAGGTGCATGGAATAACTTGATATATATAGCATTCGTCTAAAAGTTGCACAAAGTTTTGGTTTTTGATTTTGCTTCAGATTTGCTATTAGCTTTTATCCGCAATGGGGGTTTTATTTTTTAAATAATAATAGTAATACAAGGTAACTGCAACATTTTATCTCATAATTTTGTCTTTTGTTCTTGCAGTTCTGAGAAGCAAAGTCAGAGTTGTGAGATAAGTTGCGAACACCTTTTTTATTCTTAATTCTGTGGTGCAAAAAAATCGCAAGATGTGAAGTCAAAATTCAGTAAAAAAAAGTCAGATTTGCGAGATGTAAACTCAGATTTATGAGATATAAACTCAACTCAGAATTGGAAGGTATACTCAGAATGATGAAATATATATGCAGAATTATTACATATAATCTCAGAATTGTGAGATATAAACGCATCATTGCGAGATATAGTCAGACATTATTAGATATAAACTGAGAATTGCACAATATATTCAGAATTATGAGATATAAATTCAGAATTGCGATATAGTCGGAATTACGAGATGAAAACTGATAACTGTGAGAGATGAACTAAGAATTATGATTTGTATCTTGCAATTCTGTGTTTATATCTCACAACTCTAATATATTTTTTCTCAAAATTGCAAGAAATAAAGTCCACATTGTGAGGTAAAAGTCGCAATATCCTTTTTTATATGGCGGAAACAGGCTTCCATACATTTTATATCAACACAGTGCCAAAGTTGTTTTTTTTTTTTATTAAAAATTTCAACCAAAATCAAACACTGAAATAGGCTGAACAAATACACAATCTGCTGAATAGGTCAACTTGCTAAAAAGTGGAATTTATGGACTAGTTGTGCTTGGTTACAGTGTTTTCTAAATTCATGTTGATGGTTTCTTGTTCTAGTCGTCACAAACCATGTTTATATTCTCTGCAAGTGAACATTCATTTAATACAGCTCACTTTGGTTTTATTTCCATTTTGATTGCAATAATAAAGTGCTCTTTCACTTGCTCTGGAACAACATTAGAGCACCCACCGCTCCTTACCCCCATGTCGGTTCCTAAACGACCCCTGAATCTAAACCAGGCCTACATTATCCAGGCCTGTCCCTCAGGCCTGTTGTTTATTCCTTCTTGAAGGCTCTTGACAAATAATCAAGATATCTGTCTGATTTGCAACTCCTGAGGGGAGACTGGGGGAGGACGTCAACACTCTGGACGAAAGTCTGCAGTTTCTTTGCCCCTCCTATAGACATATGAGCTTCAGGGCTGATACTTGTTAAGATAATAAGACTCATATCCCACAGGCATATGGTTTGCTCCCAACCTTAAGTTTCCCATTACTTCTCATGAATTGCGTAGGTACATTTTTTTTATATATACATTTATTTGATCATGTTAGTAGTTTAAATCTCCAGCTTAATATTTTGTATACAGTCGATGACGACAAATTACTATACAAGCTGGTTCGGTTTAGTGATCAACCAATGTAGGCTGCATCCAAAAAAATTGAAAATTCTACCTTCGGATGACACATTTCAAGGGTGGAATGGCATCAAGGCATTTGAATCCAAAGTTAGCTTCATTTCCTTTGATATCCCACAATCCTGTGCATTCCATTTCATGATGGTTAAGCTAAAAATAAAGATGGCGTCTCGAAGTTGCGTTTGGTGGTCAGTTTCTTTGTAAATGTATGTTTCTGATTTGCACTTTTGTGGTTATTTCTAGTGAGACATCAGTATTAACGTAATGAAATATTCATCACCAAATACATTTTATTGTTATCACCAAAGTTCATTCTGTATTGTTGTAGATCATCAAACCGATATTTTGCCTCAAAAGCATGTCTGAAATCAGTGCCTCCAAAGTCATAGCCTGGTGAGGCAGTGAGGCAACAAGTCAGCTCCCTAGGCTTTCGGATGATTCCAGAACAAATGGCTTTCGTGATTCAGTTCTGATTCCTGAACAAATGGTACTTCGAAATAAATCGAAAATATACAGTGTGATCTATGTAGTCTGATTCCCAAGTGAATGACTCATATGAGTTGGTTCTGATTCCTGGATGGATGAATATTATGAGTCGGTTCTTTTTATTGAATTAAAAACAATCAGTGCAACCAATGAAGTCCGATTCCTGAACAAATGACTCTTAGGAGTAAGTTCTTTTTAATGAATATAAAACATACAGCACTGATTCTCGAGTAAATGACTCTTATGAGGGGCTTCTTTTTAGTGAGTCAAAAACATTCTGCGTGACCAGTGTAGTCTAATTCCCAAATAAAAGATTCGTATCAATCAATTCTTTTTTAGTTCATTTAAAAACATAAAGCACTACCAAGGTAGCCTGATTTTGTACATATGACTCTCATGATTCTGATTAAAAAAAGAATTTGTTTTATAAGTCAGCTCTGATTCCTGGGCGAATGAGTATTAAGAAGTCGGTTATTTTTAGTGAATCAAAAATATAAAGCACTACCAATGTAGTCTGATTCCCATGCAAATGACTGATGAGTAAGTCAGCTATGCAAACACACCTTTTCAGAGTGTATTTATTATAGCAATCGGTTCTTTAAAAGTTCTAAAATAACTGGTAATGTGAATGTTATCTAACTAGAACTGTTATAAAGAAATTGGAACTGGTACCAGAATTACTTTATGATCTTTTACACTGAACTGACTGCTTGTTTGTTTGCAAAGTTCATAATAGAGTAAATACAGTTCAGTCTACTCTTGGAGAATCAACACATGTGCATGCTATTGTCACAAATCTCTTCAAACTGTCTGATTAAAGTGAAGAATGCTCTCTTACGAAGAGTTCTTGATAAGAACGGCTGTCATGCGTGAGTGTACGGCTTGCAAGTTGCCTGCAACAGATGAATAAGAAGTCTCCTTTACAATGCTCCAGCTGGGACTCATTACAAACACAGTGCTAATTCATCCCAGTGCCCAAAGTTTGACACTAGTTGGCCGTGCCCAGTAGCTACGGCGCTGGGATCAGAGGTCCTGACCCGTCCTTTGCCCTCTGAGAGACCCCCTTGCCTCAATGCTCCTCGTAACAGCAACCCTGTTGATTCAATTAGAACTGGAGGAACGCAGCGAGACACTGGACAAAAGGTTCAGCGCAATGCAGACTGTTCATAGAAGAGCCAGCGAGGCAAAAGCACTGTCTATCAGACCGTCCATCACTACACAAATGCACAAATGTCCTGAAGAAGCCAAATGGGATGATGTGGCAGAAGAAGTGGGGGGGCAGATTGGGTAGAGATGGACAAAGGGGACATTCTTTTATTTTATTTTAAGAATGGATGCTATCCGACCCCAGCAGTGTGACACAGAATGAATCAGCTGAGAAGGTTGAATGAACGGATTACCACTGACACAGCATTTCATTAGGTAAACGGAGACGGATAAGCTAAAGTATCTTATTATGAGGGTTGTGCACTTCTATTGAACATTTCTCATTTTGCGTATGCAATAAAATGTAAGTTGTCTATTTAGTAAGTACTTCAAAGTAGTCGTAGTGAAAAGATAAAGAAGTGATTTTATACTATAACAATTTACAACAACGCAAGGATAAACGGGCAAAATTATTTCAAACTTATGTGATTTATTATGAATGTACTGTATCTTACAGTATAGTAAAGTATTACTGCTCTGATGAAGAAACAAATTATCTTTTTTCAGTGAGCTATTCCTTTAACATTGAACTGTTTAAAACATAATAGGTCAACAATGAACAATAATCAGGGAGGACATCATGTTTCATTTGGTGTCATGAAAATAAGAAAATCTTATGAAATGCTGAACCAATGCAGTAAACATTCACTTCACAGTTAGCTGCCCATCACCTCAAATCTTGTACATAATCAACTGGACGCACACAGACCTCAGGTAGCAGTGCCTTTCCTCTCAAATCCTCTTGATATCCCTCTGTCCCTCTTCTAATCAAGCCGAGGAATTACCAGGGGAAGTGATTAGGTACAGGTCTTTCGTTTTTTCTCTTTCTTTTTAAAAGCGTAATCCTTTCAGCATAGTGAAAAGAAAGACTCCACAGATATCCCGGCATTGTGGCCCACTTTCTCTCTCTTTTACAAAGAGACTGCTGCCTGGTTCCCTTTTGAAATAAGAGTTGCAAATGAAAAAGTTATTGTTTGCCACTTTTAAAAGCATATTTCCCACCCCCTCAACCCCAGGTCCACGTCTGGGATTCGTCCTGCTGGAAATCTTGCCAATTTATGGAGAAGACAAAAGGGGGAATGTTTTTGCCCATTTTTCTTGTCAATCAAGATGTTAAACAGTGCTCTGATACCATAACATCATGACTCTAAAATGTGGAAACACTTCAGTGTGTCAGAGTACATATATATATATATATATATATATATATATATATATATATATATATATATATATATATATATATATATATATATATATATATAATTTTTTTTCTATTTTTAGTTTTTATTTCACAGCCATAAGTGCTAAATGTGTACAGCATGTACAATATAAAGGTTTTATTATGCTTTATTTTATTATTTTATTTGTGAACTCCAGAACTGCTTAAAAACATCCTTATGAATATGAATATGAATATAAGTACAGTTATTTATTTTTATTTTTATTAGTTCTATAAAATATTTACATTTTATTTTAACATTATTTAAAATTTGTAAACATTTAAATGTATTTACTTTTGTATTTGTACTTTCACAGTGCTGTTTACACATTGTGTACAATATGAAATATGTTATTATTGTTTTTTTTTTCGGCATGGGAATTCCAATATCATCACACTTTGATGAAGAATAATAATAAATATAATAACAATAATAATAATAATAATTATATATATATATATATATATATATATATATATATATATATATATATATATATATATATATATATATATATATATATATTATTTAAGCTTTTATTTTATTACATTTTTAGTCACTAAATAATTTAGTATGTGTTATTTCGTAGTTTGATAATTTACTAACATTTTAAATATCATTCTCATCATCATCATAACGAACAATAACAACAAGAGCAGCAGGATCAACAAAAGTAATAATACAGAAAGAGTACATCCACCCAAACATTTAACTGGTTGTGTATGCCTGTATAAATCTTTACAAAACATAATACACCGCCTCATTAAATGACCCTAAAGACCACAGTGTTTTCTGATTGACACCACGGCTGATCTTACACTCTTCCTCAATTCCAGCACAGTACACTGAATAGGGTTTAATGAACAGGCTTGTGAAGGCATCACACTTAAACCATTGAGTGTTGTGCTGGGATTTCGTGTTCCTCCTGCTGCATTGATGGAGCAGCTGTGGCTCGAGTTCCCACAGTTCCATCAATCCCCCGCAGCACAGACGAAAACACACAGGATGCGAAGAGGAGTGTCTGCGCTGATGTCCCGGTGCAGTTTATCATTAATATGATCCTCTGCGAGATATTAATGCAAGTTAACCAAAGAAATGCATACCAGCTTTTACAGCAGGTATTTCAAAGCAGCATGCATTTTGCATTTGACATGCATCTGGCAGATGGGCACATCACTAACAGAGGAATCTGCCTTCCATAAGACAATAACAATAAAAACACCCTTAAAATACATCACCATGCCCTTTATTTAAAATAAATAAATATATTTTTAAATATATTATTTTATATATTTTATTTATAAAATATTGTTTGTTATTAACAATGTATAGAGTATATAGATTTTTTCAACATTACAATGATTTATTACTTTTTATATTGTTCTGTAATTTTTTAGCCAGGCCCCTTATTAAAAATAATAATAATATAAATAATAATAATAATAATTACTGAAGTCATCCTGTTTCTTTCCAAAGTATTATTTTATATATTTTTAAACATTGCACTTATTTATTTTAGCCACTACCTTTAGTTAAAAATATCATACACTGAAATATAATATTATAAATATTTAAATTCCTGCTTTTCATTAGAGTCATAGTTTTTTGGGGTCTATTTAAAAATACTACTACTACTTTGTAATAAATAATAATAATAATACAACTTTGACATGATAATGTACTATTAACTTTACTGTGATTTTTTTTTTAGCCTACATTACAGTAATAAATATTTGGGGAGGAAAAGTAATTATCACGAAATTAACGAAAACAATGCAAAACATCTTAGTGGTCTTAAATGTTTAAATTGTATCTTTTTTTTTTTTTCAAATTCAGCAATATTTTATGAAAGAGTTCTGAAAGAGAACACATATACACGGAACAAAAAAACGATTTTCACTCAGAAATGACTAGTAAAATCAATAATTACAAAGAAACGACAAGTAACGCACTAAATTAAACATGAACTTTTATAGAAAAACTGTAAAACATACTCCAATAATCTTTGTTTTAATCTTCAGAAAGTATAGTGTAGCCTAATAAACAAATGAATGCTACTCTATAAAACAGCAACACTGCAGAAGGCAAGACCGACCTAAAAGACCAACAGACCGTCTGTTGGGCCAAAAGCCAGCCAAACAGGGTGAAAGTGAGGAGAAATGTGTACGTGTAGGATGTTTGCTGCGGGACAGGTGTTTGAAGTCGGCCTTCGTTAGACTCAGCTGCAGACTCTCTCGTCTGGGCCTTCCACGAACCCTTTCATGACAGCACAGGAGAAGGGAGACAGCTGGCTGTTTCTTCACCCCCACCAGCAGCAAAGGAAAGCTGCTGCACAAAAGAGAGCTCCTGAATGGCCTCTCACTGGGGAAGCCTTGCTAAACTTCTTTATGTGGGCCCTCCATTTAAGCACGCCACTTTTTGTTTGTTTCTCATAGCAGCAGAAGCAGGCTTTTGGGACGTATAAACGAGAGAAGAAGAGCGCATGACCTTACACACTACATCTGACAGCAAAAGAGAGAGAAACGCAAATGAGCTACGCAATAACAGTCTGGCATTTACAAACAGAGAAAAAAACATTAGTTGTGTTTTGTGTTGCTGACATATTGACTTCTGCGATAATTCTGCAACAATTATCACAAAAAAATGCCCTTTTTTTTTTTCTTTGATGATTCGGCATCATGTGAAGATTGGTGGCAGATTCTTTGTTTTTATGCTGAATTCATTAATATTTGATTTCTACCTCGGTAGAGATGTTTACTCTCAAATAAATATATAGGATTCTTAAACTGTTCATAAATCATTTTAAACTGTGCTAAGATTATTCGATTTGTTTTTGTTATTCTAATACGAAATTAGTTTGAGTAAGGTTTCTGTGCCAAAATAATGATAATAATGATTCAGTATACATTAGAGTGGTGTCAAGAAACATGCAATGCATGCAATTTCATTGTTACATAGCCGTAACTGCATTTTAAGTATTTGTATTCTGAACAAATATTTTCGTATTTACAATAATTATGTGTGTGTGTAGTATATGCATACAGTAAATATTTGTTCAGAATGCAAATAAATATTAAAAATGCAATTACTACAATATAACAATGAAAATGCATAGAGAGAGAGAAAACCTGTACCAGCTATTAAAACAAAGCTTAAGTTAACGCTTAAGTTAAAGCTTGTACAAGATCATACAAATGAAACTTTCATGATCAAATATTATGTTTGTGTGTGCTTTCATAAAATGTGTCCGCTTGACAAAGGTTGCCCTCTTCTGGTGAAATCAAGAATGTGTTTCTGCAAAACTTCACCATTTCCCTTTTGGCGCTCTAGCGGTTAAAAAACAGAACTGCACACATCCCGCGGAAGAACATTCTAACCGGAACTACTTCCAGTTTACGTCCATGGCAAATCACGCAGGTAAGTGTTACACCGCAGCAGTGACGACTCAGGCTATAAATATTGAATAAAGAAAAAGTTACACAGTGTTGCTTTAAGAGATATACCTCAATTTATCCAACATACCCAAACCATAAATGTTTCTAAAACTAAAAATAGCTGTTTTTACAGAATCCATATATTTTTTTTTCGATGATTCTCAAAATATGTATTTTTCCAAACAATAAATCAGATGTGTCCATACTAAATGATGGCTTTAGATAACTGGGCTGAGTTAACTACAGATATTAACGGTCCCAAATATAAATAAATAATTTTATTTCACAAGAAAAAAAAAAAAAAAACATATCAATCTCATTTGAGCACCTACATTTTTTATTTTCTTATCCAGCCAAAGGAGTATAAAAAACGTGGACAAAAACATGTTGAGTAGTGAGGTTACAAAATATTAAAAAGTTAAAAAATGTCACGTTTATGAAAATATGTTCCCATGGTTATCAGTGACAGCAATTTAGTCTTCAATAAGTGGTGTCGAGGTAGAATACGACATTCAGAATATTTCCAAACAGGTCCAGTCTCTGAATTTAAGTGATATGGAGGAAAAAACTGTGAAAAATGTACCTTGAAACTGCAAACAGCATTATATCAAAATTAATGTTGTAAACATTTAAAATCTAGCTCCATGTAATTCACATTCACAATGTTTTAACTCAAGAACCATTGTTGGTCAGAGCTTGTTTAGTCCATCCTAGAGTTTCTGAACTACAACCTGGAATTTGCCTATAGAAAGAAAAAGAAAAAAAGGTCAAATCTCATTTTACCTTTATGTATATGTTTGTCATTAATGCCCCAAATATTTTTTTTAAATATCATGTAGCAAAAAAAATAAATAAATAAGTAGACTATTTTATATATTGATCAACTGATCATATATATATCAGTTAGTTAGCAATAAGAGCTAAATGGCATAAACTCACATGATGGCATTAAAGAAAGCTCTGCAGTGACAACGCTCTCCAAACCCAGATTCGACAGAGCTCCTCGAATCAACCCACAGGAAAAGGCCAAGTACTGCAGAGATCAAACTTAGATATACTAATATTTCATTTCTCATGGTATAAAACAATATGGGTAAAAGAAATCTCAGAAAATAATATAATATAAATGAACTTAAATATCACTCTTACTTTAGGGGCCTCTTCAATGTATTGCTTTCCACTGGAAAACTGAGTCAATAGTGCAAATTTATTATCCTGTAAAACATACGTGCCCTAGAGCAAAGCCAGAGAGAAGAACTGACAATAACGCTGAATTCTGCAAGTGCACTGCCGCTGATTAAACACAAAACTGAACTTTCAGAGTCAGACCTGATGGTTCGTCCTCAAGTTGTCGATTTGTTTTTTGAAGATGGTGCTCCAGAGGTCTTTACACAGGAACTTCATTATGTCCAAGTCATCTTTGAAAGTGGGGCAGTCTTTTGTAAACCTTCTCAAAAGCATACGCAAAATCGGGCCATCGTTAGGTTTAGAAACTCTGGATACTTACAAAAAAAAAAGTAAGAAATCTGTAAATAAATATGAATACCTTTCAATCAGTCCTTGTCCAACTCTGAAGCCCATCAACTCTAGAGTAGAGACACACGTCACTCTCTCCTTAAGAAAACGCATCAGAGCATGATGTACATGGAAAAGAGAGGGAGAAAAAAAGCTATGATAAAACATAATTAATGCATGGAAAAATATACAAATTAATATATCTGGACAATTGAAGATGGTACCTTGTCAATGTCCTCCCGAGTCGCCTGTTCTTTGTACACGTGAGCAACAATCTCCATGTGGAGGAATCCAAACAGAGCGTCATCTGCCATATCTGAAAGAGGAAAGTTCCTCAAACATCTGGAAAATGACCATTTCTGTGTTTAACCCGTTCAGGCCTGCAGACAAAATAAAGTGGCTCTTCCTCTCTCTCTTTTTGCACTAGTGAATATTTATAAGTGACTACATGTGTTTTACATCTGGCATATAAATATGCTACATGAGAAAGAGATCTTGGCAACTTGTTGTGTAATGTGTCACTTGGTGATGTTAAATTTAACCGTCTAATACAAAGTTTTTCAAGCTGGGATCCGTGTAAATGAATCAGTTTTTATAAATAAATAAACAAATAATCAGTACTAACAGTACTAGTGAGTAGAAGGAAAAAAATAATAATAATTATACACACACACACACATACATACATATTATATATATATATATATATATATATATATATATATATATATATATATATATATATATATATATATATATATATATTCTTGCGTATTAGTTCTCTTTGGACATTTTTTGTGTTGTATTGTTTTTTATATTTATACACGAGAACTTAACAGAAGCGGTTTAATTTAGTGTCTTCTGTATGTTGTTGATGTGCATTAAATGTCAAAAACGACGCCTGCAAGCTTGATGCTAAAAGTATTTTCCAATCGGAACTTTATATTAAAATATTAATGTGATTCGTAAAACTACAATCCCTATGTAGACATTGTCTGTGTGTTTAAAGTGAAGATAGCAGCTAATGTTAGCGCAGCTACAGCGAGAGAGCTGGAACCTGCTCAGTCTGTTAATGTTAAATATGATATGGCATTAGCATAAACACATATTTAAATCACTTACTCCTTGCGCGTATCTTCAGGCATGCAATAAAAATACATTTATAAAGAACCAGAAACACAAAACAGTCTTGTTGCGCTGATGCTCACAACTAATACTGCCCCCTGCTGTTATGGAGTTTAACGACCGCAGATTTCTTCTCTGACCCAAACGACTGTAAAGTTCATTTGAAGAGTTTATAGTGATATTTCACAATATTACAGTTTTACTGTATTTTTTTTTTTATCAAATTAGCATCTCGTGAGCATAGAAGGCTTATTTTTAAATAATTAAAACATCGAACTCGCCCCCTATAGTTTGGATATTGTGACAATTTCGAAAATCCCGTGTAAAGTGTTTGCCCTACTTAAATATGATTTCGTGTTAAAATTATAAATTTTTTCTTACACTTGAGTATGTTGAGCACTTTATGACTTCTGAGTTAAATTTTGACACAATACCCATAGCTTAACATAAATGTAAGATTGCTGGAGTAATGTTACATCCCAACCCTAAATGATTGCATGTCAAAAATACTATGACACATATCAGTGAAATATTACTTTATAATAAGAGGCAAGCAGTTATTGAAATTAACAGACTTATAAATTCATACTTAACCACATATTAGTTCAGATTAGATGATGAAATTCATGATAACACACCTTCATTTGTTTAAAATCAGCCTTAAAGTGTGTCCCAAACCTAATTGGAGGGAAATGATATTTTACACAACTTTAAGCTTCCCAGTAACCCACTTTTTTTTCAGATAATGCAAGATGATTACAGACATAAAGCTACCTTGGTCCGAACTGCAATTTTGAAACCGTCACTGTTAAGTTACTTATCATCTAAGTTTCACATCGAGTGTTAGTTTGTAAACAAACCAAAGCAAATAAATAATGAGTCTATTGTTCTATTTCTCAAGAGTGTTACTGATTAAAACATCAGAGCACCGAAAACTTTCCTATGAAACTGAAAAACGCATATGTTGATGTTTCGGATCAGGCCGCCTCCTGAAACATCTACAGAACAAAAGACTTTTGTTGTTCCTACTGAATGTGTAACGTCCCGAACAAGCAGCACTCAATCGTGCTTACACAATCCATTCTGTACAACAGCGTTCTTGGTTGAGGGCGAAATCCCCAAAGAAGGTGGGCTAGAGGTGTTTGCTTCGCACCCTTCCAGGGCTTGAGGAGTTTCAGTGTCACTGCCCGACTCAGAGGGTGACCTCTTGTGGACTTCCAAGAGAGAGACCTTCCAAGGAGCAGCTGCTGGTTCGCTTTTGGGCATGAGGAACATGGGATGTTGATCAAAAGTCTGCGTTTGAGCTTCGTGGACACTTGGACTGGCTGAAGAGTCCACGTCTGGGGTCTCAAACTTGGATTGGTGGTTTCTGGTGAAATTGGAGAGCTGCTCCAAGACCTGGATCTGGCGATCCATCATTCCCAGCATGCTGCAGTGGAAGGCTCTCTGCTCGGCCAGCTGTTCTCCAAGCCGGTGGTTCAGGATGGTGAGCTGCTGGAGGATGAGGCTGCTGGTCTCTTCAGACGTTCCTGCTGGGATAAAACAAGAAGAACTGTGACTCCTGAGCTGCTTTTGGTCGTTGTACCAGACAGAACTGAACCAGTACGTCACCTGGGAAATCACTGTGGCTGCAGTCAATGGCGTCTCTTGTACTTTCTGTGCTGTTGGGAGTGCATAGGGACGGTGGCTCGGTCTTCACTGCATAGAGGTATTCTCCTGACAAGCCCAGGGTCATAACTTCATCTGGTCCTACAGGCCAGCTCGGCGGCTCAGGACCAGCCACGTCATCTGGATTCAGACTGTCGTCAACATCAGGTTCAAGTTTAGAAGACATGCTCTCAGGCTCAGATTTAGGGAGTAGGCCTTCAAGCCAAGGACCTGGAAGAGGACGAGGAGATCGACAGGACAAAACCTCATCGCGTACAGTGATCACAATTCAATTGGACTTGCATTATAAGGAATGAATCTAGAGGAAATCTTGATGACATTGACCAAAAATAAGTTATTCAACCAATCAGTTCAAAACCAATTTGACTTTTTTCTTCTGTGTTTCCTAGAATTTGACTACAAAGACACACTATATTAAAACACAAGTGAATGAAATGAGATTTGAGGGCTGTGGTGGAGGGTATCAGTGAATAACTTATAAAAAATCATTCTAACCTTTCAGTTGGGGCTCCACAGAAGAAAGTCATACAGGTTTGGAATGAGGGTGAGTATGTTATATTTGACTTTTAAGATCATCTACTCTTTTAATACAGTGCATACAGACAAATAACTTCAAGTCATGCAAAAAAGCCAATGGAAACCAGTACTGTCTGCAGGGTCCTCCAGGTCCACGAGTGACCGTCCTAGCAGGGCGTGAGCATCTGCGAGGTCGTCCTCCCTGCCTCCCGCCTTCGGTCTGCGCACCAACATGTGATCCAGCATATGGAAGTAGCGGAAAGACTCGACGGCAGAGAGGCGAGCGGCTGGACTTCGGTAGCTGGCCAGTTTGATCTTACGGTACTTGTGTTTGAGGCTCTTCCAGCGGTTTCGGATCTGGGTGACGGTGAAGTGGATTCCCCGCTTTGCCAGACTCAGCCTGAGGCGTCGGAAGAGGGATTCGTTGCGCTGACGCTTCTTATCCAGCTCGTGGACCAGACCCATCTGCTCTATGAGGGCCAGCATGGCAAACGTGTCCGGTTCAGTCCACCACTTGTTGGGCTTCTTCTCGTTGAGGTTCATGGTCTCCTCCCTGTTTGAGGCCCCTAAACATGCAACCCACTTCAGAAAGAATGAAGATTAAACAAATCATTCAGATTATCTGACACTTATTACTAATTTTAAATGCATTTACAAATCATTACTGTAATTATAACAGTGAGAATTCAAAAAAAGACATTATGATGTAAAATTATTTTTACGATGTACAATATTAGGGGCTGTTCACATCAAACACATTTCTGCATTGCACTGCACTGCTTTTCCATAGTTTCTTGACATACCATGTGTCTTGCATTTTTAAACATAAAAACACATTCTGTGTGATTGGCCCTTTTCTGTCACTTGGCCAATCAGAGCAGGCTGTGCTTGTCAGAAGGAGGGACTTTGTAGAAAACTATACATTTGAGAAAGCCAGGGCATGGAGGACCTACAATAATGTACAGTATTTTAAAAAATAATGTTTTTTTTTTTTTTTTTTTTTTTTTTTTTTTTTTACATTAAAGCATGTCAACATATTCAGTTACACCAAAAACACACGCAAAAAAAAAAAAAAAAAAAAAAAAAAAAAAAAAAAAAAAAAACACTAAAAAAAAACCGCATCATTTAACTGTAACATTAAAGTGTAGGGCGACTGGCTTAATTACGTGATTCATGGGAGAGGTCGTTCCCTGCTATCTCTTTATGCACAATTTCTCAGCGGCAGCTCTCTAATTTATGGATTTTCTGCATAGCATTATGGGTAATAAAAAAAATTATCTGTTAAACATGATTATTTAAAAAAAAAAATGAAAAGTGAAATAATGTGAATGGATGGCTTCTGAGCTCAAAACAGGTCTATTTTTAAAGGTTTATACATTTTACTTCTGGACACAGCTGTTTCATTATTGTCCCGCCGTCACCTCAGCACACAAATCATCAGAGAAGAGATGCTGCTGGGAGTTAGTGTTTTCTGATATAAGATTATATACATGCATTTAATAATAATAATAATAATAATAATAATAATAATAATAAACTGATAAATAATTTATAATAATCACTGCAATATATTAAAATAGTTTTCTATTTTTATTTTATATTAAATAAATTTAAAACGTTATATTTATTTAGATATTTAATTCACTTATATGTTAAATTGTATCATAAAACGGTTCTCAATCATAACATTATTAAGAAAATACACCAAAGAGAAGCATTATTGTCTAGTAATCTGACATTTGTACCACAACGCAAATCATGATTATACATATATGCATTATTAGGCCTAGTAATTATCCAGTCAACTGACATTCAGTATAAACCTCAACACCATAAGCATAAAGCGTTCACAGATAACACAGACCAGACCTGTTAAGTTGTAACGCTAGGCCTCCTGCACATACTGTAGTGCAGCAGGGATTCATCGAAATCGCCTCCGCATCGGCCGAAACGCGCTGAATTCGCCAGATGACAGACTGCGAAAAAACATGTAGGTGCTTCTTGATTGTGAAAGGTTTTGAATGTTATCAAGGCACTGAGAACATCTGTTTACTTCATACTCAGTCCTTTCCCTCTTGATTTCTCATAGAAATAAATCGAGCAGATAGAACGGCCGTTAGCATGAGACATGAGACCCAAGACAGGCAGAGATTAACGGGCCGAATGACGTTTCACATTGAGAAACGATGGGTGTAAAATTATTATGACTGTTAACTGTGTGTTTTAAATGTAACATAATTTAAGGATCGCACGTTTCGTTTAACTAGAGTAAATTATTGTCCCACGGCGTTATTGAAATTGGTACTGTAGACGGCGTTGTCATGTGACGAGCGTTACTTTTCACAGCGCTGTTGAGGATGGACCAATGACAGTCGTTTGCGATTATTTGTTTTGGATCGTTTGTAAATTATCGTAAAGGGATTACTATAGCGGATTTATGTTTGGTTTATCATGTAGGATTGTGAACTGAATGTACATTTTATTATTGTTCATTTAGGTACACAAATGGTCACCGTGAGACAAAACAAACTCTGAGATTTGGCTGTAGCTCAATGATTGATGTGGCTTATTGGGCCACCAAGCGCCCCCTGGTAGAAAAATACACATTTATAACAGAAAACGGTAACATTTGCTGCCTAGTGCGATTTCTACTCCCGCCTGTGGTTGAATAGCATTAGATAAGGCGTCTTTACTGCCACATGGTGCATCGGAGTACCTAGTGTTGCTTCTCATAGGATTGTTGAATAAGGTGTACACATTTTAATAATGTGCAAACTTAAAAGTAATCAAAATAAAATGTAGAAAATAGGCAAAATCAGAAAAATAATCGACAATCAATGGGGAACTACTACACCTAGTATTACTATTCACACCAGTGGGGTTGGTTGTAACAATGGAAATCTGTTTTTTACATCAACGTTGTGATTATGTAGTACACATCCAAGTGAATATTATATTATATTATATTATATTATATTATATTATATTATATTATATTATATTATATTATATTATATTATATTATATTATATTATATTATATTATATCCCCCAGACTGCAACTAAAACAGTTCTAGCCAAAAATAGGCAATTGATTTGTGAGTGTAATTTTTGCTGAAATCCCCACTGGAGACTTTATGAATTTGAATGTTCTTTCCTGCTTGTTTTGCAATCAGATCTTCTGTAATGTTGACGTAATAAACTGAGATAATGCAAAACAAAGTTCTAAACTTTCACACAGTCCTTATCTCAACCGAACACCAGCAATGATGGCACATCTGCTAAAAGCAGCCAAAGCACCTTTCATGCAAAGTCTGTTCACTGGACGGATATTTGCAATGCCTCCTGACAGCTATTTCGACATTCAAGTCAAAATTAAAAAATAAATAAATAACAACCAAACACTATTTACAGCAGTTAAAAAGTTATAAATTATATGATAAAAATGTGAAAAACGTTTCTGTTAAAATCTTACTAAACAAGTCTCTAGTTGTGTTCAGTTAAACACCTTTTCATTATTCATATATAATAACATTATTAAAGGTTAAGTTCAATGATTTTCAGCCTAATTTGTATTGTTACTTGTAAAAGAACAATGTTTATTCTTTTTCCAAAATACCCAGTTTATTTCTAAGCAAAACTCTGCTGCATGATTCGAAACACAGCTGTTATGGTTATGTTCTTTTTTGGCTTTGTTTCTGCCTCCACATTTCCCTGAGTCCCACTTGTATATTAGTTGCAATAGTTTTTGATTAATTAACTCCACACTGTATCTGTTTCTCCCTGGTTACATTCCCAGTATTTAAAGTCTGTGTTCTGCAATATTACTTGTCTGCTATTAATGTTGATTTGCTTTGTATGCTACGTGAGTGTCTGCCTGCCCTATTTATCCCCAAAGTGAAGATTAAAAAATTATTATTTTTTTTTTTAAATCCCACAAATCTTACCTTTCATTGGATAATAAGAATTTAAAATGGGGGGAAATATCATTATGATTTTTTTTTTTCTCAAATACACGTTGAACACAATTATTGGAACTCCTAGAAATTCTTCTAAGTAAAATATCTATGAAGTATATTTCTTTTCATGTTCACAATTTTGAGCACTCCAGGGTGATTATGAACATGAAATTATCCAGCAATTTATCTTTTTGATAATGTCTAAATATGCATCCAAATACAATACCTAATACAATACCCAAGAAAAGAAAAATAATTCTCAGCAACAAAAGATTTTCACAACCATGTTTTAAAAATAGGCCTAGATATACATATACATTGTGTTTATACTATTCATTAATTTTTCCATTATTTAAACCAGTACTTATTTGCACATTTTACCTACTAGTAAATGTACTATTTTACATAGAAATAAATGCTATATAAATTATTTTATACTTTATACTTATACTAATGGTCAGCACACAGCAATGAAAGTGTTAATATATACTATGTAATAGTTTTTAATTTTATTTTAGCCATAGATCATTGTGAATCCATGAAAATAAACTTGTTCTCAATAAATAAAAACTTTTGAAGGGTTTGAATAATGAACTTTAAAGAAAATTAAAAAATTTATTTTTAATGTTGATTGAATAAATCGCAAAGGCAACACCATTTAAGATATCCAAAATCTGTTTGCAATTTAGCATCTTTAATATGTTGTCATCATGTAGACAAAGTAGTACGCAATAATGCACAGCCTGATTTGAAAAAAAAAAAAAAATCCACATTCAAAACAAAAACGGGACTTTCATTCATCATGGTCACATATATCTGATCAGCTTCATAAATCAAATAAACCCCCTGACGTTTTTTGTTATTTGACACTTCCTGTATGTATTGCCTCGCAATGGCCAAAAATGTTGACAGAGTTTGGTGGCAATCCGATGAAAAACCTAGGACGAGTATATCAAATCTCACAACCCTGTTTTAATGCATTTTACACAAACTTCCTGTTGGGCGGAGCTAATGACATGCTTTGTAAAAGTTGTTCAACTTGAAAAGTTCTTATGAGTTTCTTATGTATACGTGCAAGTATGTGATATATGGCCCTCCAAATTTCAGATGTGATATATGGCCCTCCAAGAGAGCGCTGGAAATCCACAAGTCAGCAGTATTTCTTATTTATTGGCATGAAGTTTCTGGCAGAATAACAAAAAGCAACAGGAGTGCACCAGAGGAATCTCCTCCTCCTGGGCGTGGTCCAGAAGGATCTCTTTGTTTTTCTCAGAGAAAGTGTTTTTTATCGTCCTTTTGAATTTATTGACACACTATTTTCCTCTTTAATACTGTAAAGTTGCTTTGACACAATCTGTATTGTATAAGCACTATATAAATAAAGGTGACGACTAGTGCAGATTAATATAATTTATATCCAATTTTGTATACGTCTTAACTCAAGCTTAGTACTTTACTGTCAAATAACAATAAATAAAAATAAACAAGAAATTATCATGTAATATTATTAGTAACTGCACTTATTAATTCCAAAACAATAGTAATTTTATGATTAAATTAGCTATATTTTAATACTCCCACACATCACCCCCAGCAATATCAAATCTGCTCTTGGTGCCAATATCTGTAGAACTTAGTGGCACTGCTTTCAAGTTAGTCTGGAGCCCTGAATCTTCTGCGGCAAATGGGTGCCATCAGAATGAGAGTCCAAACAACAGATAAAAACATCACAATAATCCACAAGTGATCCACATAACTCCAGTCCATCAATTAACATCTTGTGATGAAGTGAAAAGTTGCATGTTTGTAAGAAACAAATCCATCTTTAAGACAATTATCGCTTCACTTCTTTTTCCAAATCTATCCCAATCAAGGAACAAATTCATCTACATCTTAGATAGCCTGAGGATGAGTACATTTTCAGCAAATTTTATTTTTTGGGTGAACTATTCCTTCAATATTAATATACCTTGTTGATTAGGCTATACAGACAGAGATGACGTCATGGAAATTTATAAATAATGCAATGCAAAACAGGAATAAAAATAGTGCAGTAAACATGCTGCCTTATGGCACTGTGAATATTTTTTTTTTTTTTTTTTTTTAGATTTCCTGGTTCCTGAAAGTAATGTTATTAATACCATCAGTCCATGTCAGTATAATATATATCCCTCGTTTTGACTTGACATAGTTCAAAACGGTTTGGGAGTTACTGTTCTTCTAAAATCTGTAGCTATGGATTCAAGAGCGATGTTTGTCTTATTATGGATGTTGCTGTCATCCACCTCCTCTGGAATCAAACTAGATGGAAATGGCTATGTTGACGTTATAATCGCAATCAGTTCAAGAGTACCACAGGATAACACGCTCATTGATAAAATCAAGGTGAATGTGTACTTTTTGTCTATTTAACTAACTTAATGTAATTAAATGGTTTTAAATTTTAAGTCTTTTCTCATTTTATCTTTTCACATTCTTTCTGACAGGAGATGGTCACTGAGGCGTCGTTTTCCCTTTATGATGCATTGAATAAAAAGGTATATTTCAAAGAAGCTACAATTCTAGTCCCACCTCAGTGGAATGGTATTAACTTTACCAAAGCAAGAACAGAGTCATTTGGAAAGGTAAAGAGAATTATGGCATTTTATCTTGCATGCCAAATATTAATGTTAAAAAAAAAAAAAAACTACACTTGCATATGATGTTTTAATTTCTATGTGAAATGAAGGCCAAAATAAGAATTGATAATGCTAATCCAGCATACGATGTTGAACCCTACACTAATCAATATGGAGAATGTGGAGCTGAGGGCGAGTACATTCATTTCACCCCAGAATACCTC
The DNA here is from genome assembly GCF_023724105.1 of Carassius gibelio. Taxonomy (NCBI): domain Eukaryota; kingdom Metazoa; phylum Chordata; class Actinopteri; order Cypriniformes; family Cyprinidae; genus Carassius; species Carassius gibelio. The sequence continues at coordinate 26,115,710 of NC_068385.1, read as the reverse complement.
CTGAATGACTCTTTTATTCAGCTTTATGGATCAAGAGGTAAATGTTGTTTTATCTTCCTTCAACATTTATACATCACGAAATAAGAGAGGTGAGAAAAGTCTCTCTCTCTCTCTCTCTCTCTCTCTCTCTCTCTCTCTATATATATATATATATATATATATATATATATATATAGTCTTTCTTTTTTCTTTTTTTGGCAGGAACAGTTTTTGTGCATGAATGGGCTCATCTGAGATGGGGTGTATATGATGAATACAATAGAGATAAGCCATATTACCACTCTAATAGCCATACTGAAGCTACAAGGTGATAACCAAAAGAAAGCATATGATTAAAAGGCGTTTGATCTTATTGCAAATTTTCTTAACCACTGGTTTCCTGCTTATCTTTAGGTGTAGTGAAAAAAATGGAGGTCAGTTTTATAATGTTACAGCAGGAGGATCTCTTCAACCTTGCCGCATTGATCCACAAACTTCCCTGCCTGCCAAGGGGTGCATGTTTTTCCCAAACAGGAATCAAATCACAAATTGCTCCATTATGTTCTCACCGAGTCTGGATCCTGTAAGTATTGATTGTACATCTATCCTCACATGAATATTTCTAAGTGTATTTGAAACAAATATCATCAAACTATGAGTCGACACAAGTTTTGGTCAAAGTTTTAGTCATACAGGGTTAGTGGCCTTTATCAAAGAGATCGTTCAGGGCCAGCCCTCATTGGCCATGAGGAAGAAAAAAAAATATTATTGTGAGAGGAGACAGATCCAAGTCCAAAAATTTGAATGCTTTAAAGAAAACAAAGTAATGAAGTGAAACAACAACTAACAAATGAACAAGGAAAACAAAGAGGTGTTATTCAAAGGTGGCTGCTGTGCCAAATCCAATCATTTTCACAAACGTCCCAATATGATTTAAAGCTAAACAGTTACAGAAAACTTTTAAGGGGGGGGGGGGGGGTGAAATGTTCGTTTTCACTCAATATCCTGTTAATCTTGAGTACCTATTGAGTAGTACTGCATCCTTCATAACTCCAAAAAGTATTTAGTTTTATTATATTCATAAGAGAAAGATAGTCTGTACCGATTTTTCCCGGAAAAACACGAGCGTCTGGAGGCGTGACGTGTGGGCGGAGCTAAAGAATCACGAGCGCGAGTAAGCTTTTGAGTTCCTATTTCCTATGGAGATTCGCAGACAGCATGCGAATGGCTATGAACCAGGTCCGAACAAGTGTGGTGTGAAAAAAATTGTGTCTGTTGGTCATCCGGATGCGTTCAAAAAATGGAACTCTTGTGAAAGTCTACGTACGGTTCCTATCCGACAATTCCAGAGGAAGTTGGCATTGCTATGGTACCAGTAAACAAACCTGAATTCATAACTTTTAATAAAATAAATAATAAATAAATAATTTTATAACGATAAGTTGTCATGTCATTTTTTTTTTTTCATGATTTTCTAACATTATAAGGGCAGTTAATACAATTAAAATTAATAACTAAATATGGCCCCCGCTCTCGGACACACTCGGTCTCTCTCGCTCGAGTGCAGGGTTGTTTGCAGCCCTATATACCACTATATCACATCTAGCTGACCTGACATGCACATTCAGATACAGACAATATCAATCGTTCTAATCTCTCCGCCATTTTTGTTCTACTCGCTTCCGAAGCTTTCCGATGCTTTTCAGCGGTGTAGTACGACATCCACTGGGGGAGTATTGCGTATTACGGAGCTGATTTCAACTGCAAGTGTGAAGGCGGCATAAGGACAGACGAGTTTGCTGGCCAATTAAGAACAGGAATACCACGGTCCTTAAACCAGGTACTGGTAGCTTTGGCACTGTGTGAAGGTGCCAAGTCCTGTTGGAAAATGAATTCTGCATCTCCATAAAGTTGGTCAGCAGCAGGAAGCATGAAGTGCTCTAAAACTTCCTGGTATGTGGCTGCGTTGTCCTTTGACCTCGGAAAACACAGTGGTCAACACCAGCAGATGACATAGCACCCCAAACCATCACTGACTTTGGGAATTTTACACTGGACCTCAAGCAACGTGGATTGTGTGCCTCTCCTCTCTTCCTCCAGACTCTGGGACCCTGATTTCCTAAAGAAATGCAAATTTGACTTTCATCAGAGAACATAACTTTGGACCACTCAGCAGCAGTCCAGTCCTTTTGTTCTTTAGATGCTTCTGAAGCTCTCTGTTGTTCAAGAGTGGATTGACACAAGGAATGCGACAGCTGAAACCCATGTCTTGCATACGTCTGTGCGTAGTGGTTCTTGAAGCACTGACTCCAGCTGCAATCCACTCTTTGTGAATCTCCCCCACATTTTTGAATGGGTTTTGTTTCACAATCCAGGGTGTGGTTATCCCTATTGTTTGTACACTTTTTTTCTCCCACATCTTTTCCTTCCCTTCACCTCTCTATTAATGTGCTTGGACACAGAGCTCTGTGAACAGCCAGCCTCTTTTGCAATGAACTTTAGTGTCTTGCCCTCCTTGTGCAAGGTGTCAATGGTCGTCTTTTGGACAACTGTCAAGTCAGCAGTCTTCCCCATGATTGTGTAGCCTACAGAACTAGACTGAGAGACCATTTAAAGGCCTTTGCAGATGTTTTGAGTTAATTAGCTGATTAGAATGTGGAACCAGGTGTCTTCAATATTGAACCTTTTCACAATATTCTAATTTTCTGAGATACTGAATTTGGGATTTTCCTTAGTTGTCAGTTATAAACACAAAAATTAAAAGAAATAAACATTTGAAATATATCAGTCTGTGTTTACTGACTGAATATAATATACAAGTAAATATATATATAAACTATATATATATATATATATATATATATATATATATATATATATATGATATATAATGTATATCAGTTCTTGTTTAAGTGCATTTATAAATAATTATCAAAGGTTTTTTTTTTAAATTTCAGAAAATCAAGTTGCAATAACGAACAAGACCACATGGAAATGCAAAAAAAAAAAAAAAAACTAGCCTAAACCAACCACCTGGTAGACTGCATATACCTACTATTGTAGACCGATCCATTCTTTATCACGAATGTATGTGGAAACAACGTGAATGTTCAAAAATGTCTGTGCCTGTGCATAAATACATGTGCGATCAGTGCGTCAAGAGCACTCATACATGTATTAATATAACAGACTCACGCATGCTTACTGTACGACTTCTGTATGCCAACGCAATCGTGTTTACCTTGATTGCAGTCTTGTGTTGTGTTGGATGTGTTGACAATCTGTTCAGTCTGTACTTCACACAGCGTGTGTGACGTGTGAGGACTCATGCTCTTCAGAGACAATAACAGATTATGACAGAGCTATGCAATCTCTGATGTAATCAGTTTCCATTATATTAACGCTGTTTTGGATGGATTGTTTGAATGCATTCGCTTCCTGGGTCATTAGACTGAAAACTTTTACCTCACTGAAGCAGGATTTATACATTCGCCTGGTTCCACTCCGTGTGCCTCGGCTGACTGCACGCACCTTCCCAAACGCATGAGGCTTTCATACTTTTCACGTTCGCCATTTTACTATTCTTTGAAGTGCCATGCGGCGACGAGGTGTAATTGTCCTCTAAAACCGCAGGGAGTCACCGGTGAGAAGTAATTTTCCAGTAAAAGTCTTGTGACAAGTTCATGAATTAATAATTTCTTTATGTTCAAACAAAACAATCTTAAACTTTTGGCTTTATTTCGCATTAAACACAAGACAACTTTAAGCAAATAGTGTATAATCAGTATCTAATGAATTCTAATTCTGTTTTTATACAATAAAAATAAAACGTACTTCAAATAAAAAGGCTTGGATAAACTATGCAAAAAAAAAAAAAAACACCAACAACAAAAAACTATGCATTGTTTTCCATCAAAAAGCACCTGATGGAGTTTGACCTTCACATTAAACTGCTTCTATTTCACACAAATGCCGACACCGACATGCATGTTCAACTAGAATTGCCCTGAACCCCTGCATCTTCGGATGAGTTTGCGCTCACTTAAAACAAACCTCTGGCAAGTTGGCAACACTGCGATGACATCGTAGTTTCCTCATGCACCCAAGCATGGTATCATTGGTATCCTTCATGCGATGGAGCCATTGCAGGGGGGCGTGGTCCGAACAGAGGGTGAACTCCCGTCCCAGGAGATAGTAGCGTGGGTGGGTAAGGGTGAGGATGGCCCACCTGATGGCCAGGCACTCTTTTTCAATGGTGCTGTACTTAGTCTCTCTCTTAGAGAGCTTACGACTAATGTACAGCACCGGCCGTTCCTCTCCCTCCATCTCCTGAGACAGGACTGCACCCAGCCCCCTGTCCGACGCGTCTGTCTGCAACAGAAAAGGGAGAGAAAAATTAGGAGTGTGTAACAACGGCCTGCCACATAGGACAGCCTTCACTTGGATAAAGGCCTGCTGACACGGCTCCGTCCACTGGACTGTATCAGGCGCCTTCTTTTTAGTCAGATCAGTCAAGGGGCTGGTGAGGTCCGAATAATTAGGCACAAACCGTCTATAATATCCCGCCAGACCCAAGAACTTTCTTACCTCCTTTTTGGTCTTGGGACGCAGACAGGTCGCAACTGCGGCTGTCTTATCAATTTGGGGACGCACCTGTCCATATCCCAAGTGGAAGCCCAGATACCTTACTTCCACCCGCCCAACCGCACACTTCTTTGGGTCATGAGGCGATTTAGAGTGGCGGCCTGACCCAAGTGGCCCTCCATTGGATTAGAATGAGCCGCCTGGAAAAGCATTTCCCTGCGGCTCCTTGGAACTAACAGCTGGGTTGTATTGTCTTTTGTCTGAGCGTCTTGGGTCACTCGATACAACCGGTCTTTTAAAATGGCAAAATACGGGTATTTGGTATTCGCCAGCCTGACCAGGGGTGACCTGCGGGGTGTTCCGGGATCCGGATCATTGTCCCCACGTCCATCACTGGACACCTGTCCACAAAATGGTCCGGATCCCCGCAATGCCAGCAGGCCAGCCCAGACCTTCCCCATGCCTCAGCGACGGGGAATGGGCTGAACGATTGGCGTGGAGAGAGCGGAGGAACGGAGGAGCTGTCCTCTCCAGCGGTCATCAGTCCCGGCCCCCGGGGCGGGACTCGAGGAGGGCCGGGTGGCCCGGGAGCTAGATAGAGGGACAGGGCGAGAGAGAGAGGGAGAAAGAGAGTTAGAGGGCAGGGGTTCACCGACCCCTGGGCACGCCACCATGTGGTCCTACGCCAGATGGATGGCCGAGTCCAGCGACGTGGGGCGGTGGCACTAGACCCACGCGGCTGTCTTCTTGGGTAGCCGAGCGATGAACTGCTCCAGCACCACCAGGTCGATGACATGCTCCACGTCACTTCCCTCGGCCAGTAGCCACTTGCGGCAGGAGTCCTGGAGCTGTTGGGCCTCCCGCTGCAGACTTCGCTAAACCACGCCTCCGCTTCCGCAACGACAAACAGTTGTTCTGTCATGGTATGTTACAAGTCCTTGTGGAGACTGAAATAATATCATCTTTCTGTTCCGTTGTCATCTCTTTTTTTTGTAGTTTTAAATAAATTATCTGTTCTTCACGGTACTCCGGTAGCACAAGCAACATGCCCGTGGACACTGCAGAATAGCGGTTTGCACATGTACTGCACATTGGCTTGGACAACGACACAGAAGTATAAATGAAAACTGACACACAGCCTACGGCATTGAGGCTACGGTGTATGTCCGATGCAGTAGTATAATTCAGTCTCAAATCAGCCACTTCATATATATATTAGGGGTGTAACGATACGCGTATTCGTATTGAACCGTTCGGTACGACGCTTTCGGTTCGGTACGCGGTACGCATTATGTATACCGAACGGTTCGTTGGAGTAATTAATTATATTTGAAAAAAAAAAAAGAGAGAGAGAAAGAAATATAATGATATGCGTTCAACAAGGTAGCCCAATAACCCAAACAACGTAACAGGCAACGCCCCTGACACTCCCGAAGAAGAAAAAAACACCATCTTATATGTTTATGTTAGGCTACTCAGCAGGCGCTCGCTCACTCAGTACGCGCTGAAGGCTCGTTGCAAAATAGCCAATGCGTTTAACAGACTAGAAATGAGAAGATCCTCCAATAACCAACAGGTCTGGTGTTTGGGTGCACTTTGGATTCCCTTTAAGCTATAATGGTGATGGCAAGAGAGTGGTGGATAAAAAAACAACGGTATGTCGCATCTGCAACATGACAGGGTACACCAGCGGGATTACAAAAAAAAAAAAAAAAAAAACAGCGGGAATATCTGGGATATATGCGTCAGTACTATCTGGGAAAAGACGAAAAAAAGGAGAAACATGCACGCAGCAAACTATCCCTGCAGCATTTAGACACTAGGCTATAGCTTACAGGGAATCCAACCCAAACACCAGACCTGTTGGTTATTTTAGGATCTTATATTTCTGGTCTGTTAAATGCATTAGACATTTTGCAACGAGCCTTCAGCGCGTGCTGAGTGAGCGAGCGCCTTAGGGGCCGTTCACATATCGTGTCTAAAAACGCATGGAAAACGCTAAGCGCGTCTTTCTCCTGAGGCGTCTGTCTTTGCTAAGCAACAATGAGGTGCTCTCTCCATGAGACGCGGAAATTTCAGCGAAGGATAAATGGATTTGCAGCTCTAAAAATCGCTTGCAGTAGCTCTGCTACTGAATTTATTTCAAAATTGCAATCCATATACAACTATGATCAGCTGTTCCTTCATCTTGGCTGAGCTCTCAACGTTGTTACGGGAAAGGATGAAGCTGATTGGTTGGTTCTTGTCACATGACCCGCGGTGCGCTTGCGGCATTCTGAAAAGTTGAGATGTTTTTACATTTTGCTGTATCTAAAACGTACCGAACCGAACCGAACCGTGACATCAGTGTATCGTATCGAACCGAACCGTGAATTTTGTGAACCGTTACACCCCTAATATATATATATATATATATATATATATATATATATATATATATATATATATATATATATATATATATATATATATATATATATATATTTGAGAGGGGTTCCACATGTAGACATGCCCCTTCAAACAGAGCAATCAAGCCAGAGGGCTAATATCAGGAAATTAAAATGCTTTTAAATTTTAAATGTAAAAATCATACTAACAACAAAAGTACACCTAAGGAAACATTAAAAAAGTATTTTAAAAAAAGGAAATAATCCATGTCATGGGACCTTTAAACCGGGCTGGGCAGAGCTAATAGCCTTGGGCCAGTAGCACCGAGGCCAGAATAGTGCTGCGTTTCCACTGTCGAGCCTGAAGCTCCGCTGCGCTTCACTAAAAGCCGCCCTTTACATGCCTCTCAGAACAACGTCACGCAACCTCATCATTTCACCAACAAAGAGAAATTATCAGAAAACTAATAAGAAATAAATCACTGGAACTAGCGCGATCACAAAACGAACATGGTAAAAGTGGCTGTTTGTTTGAATGCTTTGTTAAATATTTAAATTCAAAAGCATCGACGTTTTAATATAGTGATACATTAATCATAATTAATTAATTTATCAGGACTCAAAATTAGTCACACAGAAATAAATGTATTTCTATTTTATTTATTTATTTTTAACGCTTATGCAAATAGCCTGCTTATTCAGTCGAGTCTTTCTGTTTATTTGTAGCTACAGTAGACTGTACATCACATTTAGAATTAATGATAATATATATATTTTTATAAAAGTTCCCGAACATAAAACATTATAATAGTTTTATGAACTCTCGAGACGAGACTTATGACAGATAATATAAGTTACTAAAATAAATACACGATTGTGATAGAGAATAAGAAGTTGACGTCTGATTTCTCCAGCAGTCACAGTTTATCATGTTTACTATGGTAATGTTAATGTTTAGCGTGCACAGTCGTAGAGTCCTGCAACGGGTCGGGTACCGACATAAAAGTGGGTAAAACGGGTGGATTGTGACATTCCTAAAATTCATGGGTGGGCATGCGGCGGATAATTATCTCCTTGCGGGCGGGTAGTTGCGCAGATGAAAAATATGTGCAATATTTGTGTCTAAATTACCATTACACAAACGGAACAACAATATGACATTTGACCCATCACGTCACCGCCAATGTGACAGTGCGACTTTTGTTAATGCTTCTCGAGCGCTGCGAGTAAGAGAGACTTTTCCACAGCTGAATTTGAAATTCAAGAATGGAGAACGCAGCTTAAACCTGGTCTTGTGGATGATATCCTTTATCTGTGTATTAACTTTAAGGGAAAGTAAATCCATAGTTTTTTCTTGTTCTTTTTTTTAATCGGATTAAGTTATATCAAACACTCACTACTGACTGAAAGTGAGTTTTGAGCTCAACGTATTTTAAAAAAGTGTTTAATTTTTATTTTTAATGCTGGTGTTATAGCTGTTAGCTTTCTGAAATGATCCGCAGCGTAGACACTCCCGAACAAAAAACATTATTATATTTTTATGAAAAAGGCTACGCGGAGCTAAACTCTCGAGACGAGACTTATGACAGATAATATAAGTTACTAAATAAATACACGATTTTGTTAGAGAATAAGATGATGACATCTGATTTCTGCAAGTGGTTGCATTTACCATGTTTACTATGGTAACGTTGATGGCTAGCGTGCATAGTCTTTTGCATCACTTAAAAATATTTCTGCCTTGTTTGGTGATTATAATCCACATCCGATCAAGTTATTTCAAACATTTGCTGATGACTGAAAGTGAGTTTTGAGCTCAAGTTATTTTAAAAAGTATTTAATGCTGGTGTTATAGCTTAACATTCTGTTATGATATACGGCGCTGACGCTCTCCACACGTGGAGAAACTCCGACTTTGTTCATAACCACTCCTCTAGCCCCGGCTGGTCTGCTTTGGCCCAAGGCACGATCAAGCCCCAGAAGTGACTGTGGAAATGCGAGCATTACCGCTTTTAGCCCGACATTGGAAACACGGCTAATGACATCCCAATGAACAAAAAATATAAATTATCCAGTTGGTGTAGGAATTGTTATTGACCACCCGATGGCGGGGTAGAGCACTGTGTCAAAATTTTTGAAAGCATCAGTTTGTGGTAAAAGCCTCATTCGACACATCCCTATATGTAATGCTAGAGCAGAGGAGGCATGAACAAGAGCCAACAAGGAACAACAAAACAGCTACAGTTGAATAACGACTGACAAATGGACAAGGGTAATTGACTGACAAGAAACACCTGATAACAATGAAGGGCAAACTAATAGAAAAACTACAAACTGACTACAAAAACACATCAGAAAGGAAGTAACTTAAAAGTCCTTACACAGGATGAGACAGGACAGGTTTTACAGTATATGGACATGAATCATAACAGTAAGTAAACAACAGAATGACAGTGACAGATATTTGTTTACTCATTACAGGCATGTGAATGGTTGACATAATATTTGTTAAATATAAGTTTCAATTAAAATAAAGAAAAATAAACTCTGTATTTAGTTGAAATGAAAATGGGGCCTTCTTTGGGTATTTGGTGACATGTATAAAGGAAATCCTATTTTCAGGTGACTGCATTTTGTCAAGAAGATGAGCACGATTATGAAGCTCAAAACATGTTCAATAAAAAATGTGGCAAAGCAACATGGACTGTAATTTTTGAGGATTCTGTGGATAAAGACGCACTTCGTTCTCTGACACCACTGCAGTCCCCTCCACCGCCACCATCTTTCAAAGTTCTGCAGAGGACACATCGGGTCGTTTGTCTCATCCTTGATGTCTCAGGAATCATGCAAGTAATAACACACATAACTTCATCTGAAATCAAAGATGCTACTATGATAACCTTTTCATGTTATCAATGCTTTGAAATGAGTTTGATAAATAATTTAGAAACTGTATGAAAAAAATGTATGCTGCTGTTGGTTTTTTTCGCCCATTTTCTAGGACGCTAGAATTCTTCAACAGCGACAGGCTGCCACACATTTCCTGCGGTACATCATTGAAGATCAAGCCAGTGTTGGAATTGTAACCTTTAGTACTTATGCTTCTACTCTGCGATCCTTGACTATTATTGACAGTGAAAACACACGAGAGACTCTTATCCAATCGTTACCAACAGTAGCAAGTGGATCTACAAACATGTGCTTGGGCCTTAGTCAAGGCTTACAGGTGCCATATTAATTACACTAGTATGAATTTGTGTTTGTTCTATGCCAGAGTTTGTAGAGTTTGTTATATGCCAGTGATCCTTTTTTATTTCTTCAGGTACTTCAAAACGACAATGGGGATGTATTAGGAGATGAAATAATTTTTCTGACAGATGGTCAGGCAACAGACGACATTGCTGGTTGTGCTCCATCTGCAATACAAAGTGGTGCCATTATACACACACTAGCTTTTAGTAACAGTGCAGCTAGTGCACTGATAGAAATGGCGAACAAAACTGGTAAGTGTTATCAGCATTAATAACTTACTTTGCCTATCTCAATGTATATCATATTATAAAATCAGCAGTTTATAATTCAATGCAAAAATTTTTTTACATGGTGAAAACAGGGGGAATATTTTTCATGGCCAGAGATGACATGATCTCCAACCAGTTAATGGATGCGTTTGCCTCGCTAACATTATCAACTGGTGATTACACAAAAGAACCAGTTCAGGTTTGTCGAGGTTTCACTTATTGCACACAATACATTTATTACTAAGAGATTCTCATCAATATTATGAGTATTTCATCATTTTATTTTTCTTATGACTTTAGCTCGAGAGTGTTGGAGCAAGAACATCTGGTTGGTTCAACGGGACAGTATCAGTGGATCAGACTGTTGGGAACAAAACCAGCTTTGTAATAATCTATGAAAAAAGTTTTCCTAGTGTTTACATACAATCACCAAGTGGCTCAATCTACACTCAGACAAATATGAGTCATGATGGATCGCTCAACATAGTCACTTTAAACATTCCAGGAACTGCAGAGGTATGATAACCTTTATGAACAAATTATTTATTCAGTTTATAAATCATAAACATTTAAATGTATTATCATAACACAATAAAAGGCATCTGGGCCAAGTGTTTTAGATTGAACATTCAACAGACTAATTAGTTTATCAGTGATAATTCAGCTGATACATTTTCAGCAAACCCTTATTTGAAATGCTTTTACTTTCTTGTGTTTGGTAGCCTGGGGACTGGAAGTACAGTATCCAAACCTCCTCAAATCAGGCTTTCACTATAACAGTAACGAGTCAAGCGCCAGATGATGTGATTCCTCCTATTATTGTAAAAACCCACATGAACCAGCAGTTCAATGACGGCTCTAAACCCATGACAGTGTTTGCTGAGGTTAGTCAGAATTACAGGCCTGTAATAAATGCTGAAGTGTGGGCTACACTGGAGTCGGAAACTGGGTCCGTGCATACATTACAACTCCTGGACAATGGAGCAGGTAAATTACACAAAAAAAATAAAAAATAAAAATAAAATATAATAATTAAAATTTTAAGGTACGTTTCCCAAATTTGGCAGATTAATCAGAAATTCATCTTTTACAGGAGCTGATGCTTTCAAAGATGATGGCGTCTATTCCAGATATTTCACAAAGATGGTAAACGGGAGAAGTAGCTTGAAAGTAAGAGTGAAGAACCAAGAGGGACAAACCAGATTTGCTGCCGAGTATGTACCTGGATATGTGATAAACGGTAAACAAGATTAATATTGGTTGGTTTGAAAGTACATTTAAATTAATGGGGATATTGCTCGTATACATAGTTAATTCCTAAATTAATCACTTTTTGAAAGAATCAGTTGAGTGAATGATTCAACATGTGAATTACATTCAACTTTAAGCATCCTATGAAGTGGACTTGACAGACTATTATGACATTTTAAGTCAGATTCCACAAAACAATTAAATAAGATTAGAGAAATATATAACCAAGCTACATTGATTTTGATATTAGATATAAAAAATTAATGCAATATTTATAATTACAGAAGTATGTCATCATACCACAGACTCTTCATGTAGTATTTTTGTTGACATTTCTGGGTGTCCCGAATGAACACATTTTGTCAAGTAGTCTTCATCATTGAATAAGGAGTAGTAAACACTACATAGGGACTATGTCAGTTGGAATGCAGCTTGTCTAACATAAAGTTCTGTTCCTGAATGATTCCGTTTCGAACAGAACTTTTGTGTAAATGACTCAGTTACTCACTCATGCAGACATTCGCATTGATATAACCTTCAAAAAGAGTAACTGATTTCTTAAATGTACAAACGGGAACTAACTGTTGTATTAAAAGCAAAATTATTATCTTTAAAGCTGTGTGCAGGAAAACATAATATAAAATAAATAAATAACATAAAATAAAATATTCAGGTAGTTCCTCTAATTTCAGGTGTAGTGCAGCTGAACCCTCCAAAGCCTCCAGGTTCTGAGGAACCTCTTGAGGTGGGAAACTTCACCAGAACAGCCACCGGAGAGAGTTTTGCAGTGAAACTTTCAGACACAACTCCACCAAACTTCCCTCCCAACAGAATCACAGATCTGAGTGCGGAGATCCAGGAGGACACTGTGCTTCTGAGCTGGACGGCACCTGGAGAGGACCTCGACCAAGGAACAGGTAAAATATACAATTACTATACCAGTATTTAAAAGGTTTTTCATTTGTTTAACATCTTCGCTGACAAAATAATAGTTGCTTTAAAGTTACATTGTAAAATAATAATGTATCTTTAACTGCCTTGCATGGCACATTTGTTTTCCTTCAAGCTAAATCCTATGAGATCAGGTGGAGCTTTGACCTTGATATGCTTCGAGGCAGCTTCAGCAATGGTCATGCAGTCAATACAGCAGGCATCTCACCTCAGAAGGCTGGATCAGATGAAAAGTATGCATTCAAACTCAATTTCCAAACCGAAAATTGCACCACAGTCTTCTTTGCGGTTCAGTCTAAAGACAATCAAAATGTATCATCTGAAACCTCCAACATTGCTCCAGGTTCAATGATCCCCCCTGGTCCAAAACCCCCAGGAGAATCATACCCATGCATGAATTTAATAATTCTTGTAATTTCTCTGTGTGTGGAAACTATGGTTATATGCTTTATTGTTCCTTTAACCAGAAGGGTGGTGAAATGCAGGAAACACTTTGCTGAAAGGAAAGTGGCATTAACAATCGCAAACAAATTTCAAATCAATCCCTATGCCTAATTTGAACATAACTATGTACATCCAACAGCTTTATAATGTTTCTTGGTTTCTGAATATTTTTGCAGCATCACAAACAAGCATGTGTATTTTTGCAGCATCTTGCAAAGATTATTAAGTATTTCTGTTTTGTTTTAACAAATACGTGACATTTGTTTATCTTGTAGGATTATATTACATTGTGACCTTATCTAGTACGTAGTGTTGATTTCCATATAGTTGTTGATTCTCATATAGTTCCATTTTCCTTTCTTTTTTTTTTTGTCCGGGGATAAGTCCCGTTTTTTTGTGTCCTGTCCCAGACTGAAGTTGCCACCGAAATATCTTCTTTTTACAGCACTTTCAAAACACTCATAAAATACACTGCAGTGAGCCACTACGGTCAAGCCATTCACAGTTTGAAAATACATGGTCGAGCCAGCCATGATAAGAGAGAGAGAGAGAGTGCTTTCAGAGTGCTTTTTGTCGATTACCCAAAGAGATACTAAAATAAGATGTAATGTTTTCAGATTTTTCTTGGACTTAAACTTTATAATTATTGGTGTGTTCGACAGTTGTGGTTCTTTGAATAATGGTTTTCTATAATACTTTTCAAGTCATTGTTTGATGTGTTGACAACAGGATTATTTGTTTAAAAATCAGACAAGTGTATACTCTTTCAAAATGCCTCACTTGCTTTTAGTTTTACTGAAATGGAACAACATTAACAACATTAGCCCTGTAGCAAATACCATATTTCTTATAAATAAACTTTGTGACTAAACTCAAATAAATAGTCACTACGAAAAATCCAGCCATTTTATGTCTAAATAAGCTGGGGTGGTGCTTACGGCATATATCTCGAGCTACCCATATATCTGGCATCCTTCCATTCCATACAGTAATCAGCTTCATTTTCAGTGGGTTTGTCTCAATCTCAACAAATTAGAATACTTCATAAGATCAACAACAACAAAAAAATATTTAAATATTTTTAGGGAATTGTTGTCCTTCTGGAAAGTATGTTCACATACTGTACATGTACTCAATACTTGTTAGGGGCTCCTTTTGCCTTAATTACTGACTCAATTTGGCATGGAAGGATGTTCTCAGTTTGTGGCACTGCTGAGGTGGCATGGAAGCCCAGGTTTCTTTGACAGTGACCTTCAGCTCATCTGCATTTTTTGGTCTCTTGTTTCTCTTTTTTCTCTTGATAATACCCCTTAGATTGGCCAAACAAGCACACCAACACCATGCTCATTTAACCAACTTTTGGTGCTTTTGGCAGTATGGGCAGGTGCCAAATCTCAAACTTACACACTCTCGCTGATCGGAACTTTGTCAAGGTTGAGTAGCTCAGGCTCATATTCTTATCAGGCACTTCCCAAAACATAAAGATAATGAGTGCATTTTAACAGAGAGAGAAGTTCATATAATATCCAACTTTATTCTTTAATATAAGGGATAGAGAATGAAGTAAATGTGTTGAAAAAAAAAAAAGTCACATAGCTTAGGGGCCCTGATGACCTTTAAGACATAGGTTGTCAAAGTGGCCCAGAGAAATAAATATATGTTTAGCGTATTGAGGGAATTTTCTGAAAACTAACCTAACTAAGTCTTTCACCTCTGTGGTGAAAATTTTTATCCCTTGGTTTTACCTCGTTGCTTACAGGTAAGAGGAAGGTTCTTGTCAGGACTACAAAAGTGGTGCCAACGCTGTCAGGAAATACAGAAAAAGATTAATCAACATTAGAATTTAAGGTAGTTTTATTTTTAGTAAGTGCTTTAGCTTGCTTTGTTTAAATTGTAATAGTTCCCCTTGGAATTGCTGTTTCCCTGATTAATTCCATGGAGAATCCATAAATGCAGGGCAGGGGCCCCTGGGATTGAAGTTATGTTTGGGCCCTATACCTATACCCTACATATGCCCGCAACTAGAACATTATTATGCATTAACACAAATTACACAAAAATGAAAATATGCTGATGTTAATATATAGTTGAATTAATTTGCAACAAGTCTAGCCTAGTCAAAGTTTAAATGTAATGTTCATCATTACAATATAAAAACAAGATGTGTTCCCCCAGTTGAAAAAAAGAAAAAAAAAACTAATTGTCATATCTGTGTCCACTTAAGTAAGATTCTTAAATTTAATCAATAAATTAAATCAGAATAATAATAAAAAAACATTTTGGTTTAAATATATATTAGTGTAGAAATATTAAATAATAGCAAAAATTAAATAAGCTACTTTTTTAAAATACGAAACTACAACCCAGTTATTATTGTTTGTCTTATTATTTCATGATCAGATGGACCTAACATGCTTTTTAATTCGTATACTTGTCTGATAATCAAAATGTAATTTATTTGACACAAATTTAATGTGAATTTTTTTCTTGTTACCAGAATAGTGTACAATACTTCATGAGGGAAACTAAACAGTTAACTATTAACTACTTAAATGATCCGAATTACTGGCTCTGAGAGCACTGTCCTTAGCTTAAATAATTGTTTTAAATCAGTCTAGAAAAATGGTAAGATATTTGTTGAATTTTTGACTAAGTATAAGCATTTGAGAATCCTAAATATTTACCAGGGACACGAGAGGAGTCAGGTATTTCCAGCACAGCATGAATATATAGTTGGGTCGCGACTTTGTCATGTCTTCAATTATGTCAAAAAACTTCTCAGCCCCTATGGTATGCAGAGGAGAATTGAACAACTACTTTGCAGTCTATGAAATTAAGTATTTAACTTTTTTTTATAATAGATAGTCTCTCTGTTAAGGTACAACTCACCAAAAATCCAACCCATTGCCAGAGACTCAAACACAGATAGGAACAGAATACAGGCTCCATTACAGGCATAGTTGTCAAACAACTGGAATACATACATCCCCCCCTGCAGGTCACAATACAACTTTTGATACAGTAGAACATATGAAAAATGGTTGATTTTAATTGTAATGCTTTTAAGGTTATACGATTATAGTTGAGTAGTTAAGCATTTTGTAATTCCATTGTTAATATTTAAAATGGGTAGTTTTAAGGGTAATAACACTATAGTTGATAACACTGTTCTATATGAATTTCTGTTTAAATTATTGCTAATGGAATTCTAAACTACAATCAGGCAAAGTAACTAATTATGTTACTACATTACTTTTGCATTAGTTTTTAAATCTGGGCTGGGCTTCTATTTTTGCCAAATGTAAAAGCCATTTCACACCAAAAGCCTCAGGCTAAAGGAAATGTAAATAAATGTCTGTACAGTAAAACACAGAAGAAGAAAGTTCAACACTCTTCAGCAATAAAAAAGATGAAATGTTAGTTTATCTTGTATATTTTTTGATTAGTACTTTGGTTGAATTGGATCATCAAAGGTCAGCAGCAGTCGTGTTACCCTGGGTAATGACATCATAGGCTGTCGCCGGCCAATATTATTGTCCTGTTTAGATGTATGCGTCAGGCACTTTTCAGCAGGCACCTGCTATACTGAAGGTGCCCACTATTTCCACCAGCCATGAACCTTTGGATTGAGTTTATGTTGGAAGGCACTTCTTGGTATCTTTGTTCTTGTGCAGTGCCAGATGGCTGAGGCCTATCTGCTAGACACAAATTCCTTCCTGGCACCTCTGAATGGTCCTGGGAGCACTAGAAGAAGCTCCATTTGAGCCATTGTGTCCATTCGACTCAGTATCAGAGAAGATTATGACTCTTAAAGTGTCTCTTACTAGCATTAACCTCATTCAAGAGAGTGGGAGACCTGCAAGCCCCATCAGTAGCCTACTCCTGCTTAGACTTTGCTCCTTGAATGGTCAAAGTTATCTTGCACCCAAGACCAGACTATACTTTTAAGGTTCCTTGTGCGGCTGGTCACCAAGTCATTTTACAAGTTTTCTTTCCTTCACCTCTGGAATGCTAGGACAGTCTATGCTGTCTACAGAGTCACCTCTAGGAGTTAGAGCCTACTCCAGTAGAAGCTAGGGGTCCATCTTTGCCTAATGTTTGTGCTGCGGCTGGCTGGACCTCTCCCCACACATTTATCAGTTTTCTTTCTTTTTTTTCTTTTTTTTTTAATGAGGATTCCAGCCCAGGATCTGAGGTCCTTCAGGGTTGATCCAGGGAACTTTTCTAGACGCAAGAGTATTGTCTAAGCCACGGCCTTATCGTACAGTCACTTTCCTTTGGTGTGGCAGTGTTGGTTTGACATCCCATCATTTTAATGCCATGCTGCAGTGTCAAGGTTCATTTCGAAAAGGGTATTTCTTAGGTTATGTATGTAACCTTGTAGACCTAGAACATCTCAGTCAAGCCTGCAAGTCTCTTTAGACAATTAGTATCTGATGATGCATTTCATGAGTCTATTTGTGGTCTTGATGACACAATTTACTGTGTTATCATGTCCATATGCTTAAGGCAATCTGAGATTGGTTTGAGATTGTACACACATGCAGTGTCTCGCAGAGTTTCATTTCCTTCTCAGGGAACAGTGTTACATGTGTAACCTAACATGTTTTGGTTTATTAAAAGTTGTATATCATAATATGTATAAAAAAAACTGTAACTTGGTAATTACATTTGTTTATAGAGCTATTTAATAAAGGTTTGTTCAAATGAATTGCTCACACACACACTTCTCTGACCTCTGTGATCATGATGAGTTGACCGAAGAAGCAAGTGAGACAGAAGAGCAGGACAAAGATTTCTCGGTGTCCAGATCTGCGCAGCACCATGGGGAACATGTCCATCACTGATGTAATTATAGTCTCCGTTCCAACAAACTTTGGAGGATGAAGCACAAATGCATTATTATAACTGGGGAGTCCAGACCTGTTCCTGGAGGACCACTGTCCTGATAAACACATCTGAACCAGCTAATCAAGGACTTCACAAGAAATTTAGTGTTAGTGCTGGTTGGAGCTAAAATTTGCCAGTTGTTGACCATCCAGTAGCAGGATTGGATAACCCTACATTAGAACCACAAACTATTTTGATAAGCTTAATATTAGATTATCAATCCACCAATATCAATAAACATTATTTAGTATTAATTGTGCTAATAACTTAAAACACAGCAAAAATTATAACATGTACCTTACATATTTTGCTTATCTCTTGTATTTTTGTTTTCCGTTAATGAAATATGTATGGGAAAATGGTATAGTCAGTAAACCATTATCACTAGAAATAAAACAGGACCCATTCCACTTATAGTGGGATGAATTATTTAAGTAATTACTCTGTTAAAATGTGTTGAGTTGTTAAAATCATTACTTTTACAGTTGTTTAGGGTTTCTACATTTTAAGTGTGACTGAAATGTCCAAATACTTTATATTTAAAGAGGTGATTGATTATGATTTCATTTTTTTACTTTATTTAGTTAGTGTGTGATGTTGATGTTAGAGCATAAACATGCATGCAAAGTTACAATTCGCAAAGTTCAATGGAAAGGGAGATTTTTTTCTTTTTAAAAATATTTTTTTACAAAGCTCATCGTTCTGAAAAGAGAGGTGTGGTCTGATTGCCCAGCTATACAGTGAGTTGTGATTCGCAGAATACCTCAGGCATGTGACGGAAATGTTACACCCCTTACCATAGCGGTTCCCAATCCCAGTCCTCATTAATTTGTGTCAAGATGCACATTATTAAAGATACTTAAATGTCCTAACTGAACTATGGCCTAATCCTGTCTTAACCTGTGAAACCAGGCCTTAGTGTTATAAATTACAATTTAATATACATCCAAAAGTTCAAAATGAATATGTGTGTATGTATCAGTTTTAGCTAACCTGTGTATCTAGGCCCAACAAAATGATCATGATGAAGAAACAAACAGCCCACAACTGAGGGAGAGGCATCATAGCTACTGCCTGCGGATAAGCTATGAATGCTAGTCCTGGACCTAACAGAGGAAGAGCAAGATCAGATATTTTTTTAGTCATTAATGTCTTCACACATCATATAATACCTCACGCGTTTTCATTAAATGTTTCATTACCTGATTCTGCTACCTCCTCAATGGAGACGCCCTGTGCATTAGCCATGAAGCCCAAGACTGAGAATACAGCAAAGCCAGCCACTAAACTGGTGGCGCTGTTCAGAAGACAAAGCCAAAAACAGTCCCTGATAGACACAGATTATACAAACACATAAATACATCGGATTTACCTATTCATTTATGCACTCATTATTTTGTTTTAATTCCAATACTAACCAATACCAATACTAACCTGTAGCAGTTGTTATTGTATTGATTATAACTGCCTAGTGAAATAAGAGTGCCAAAACACAAACTGTAGGAGAAAAAGATCTGTGTTCCTGCCTCCATCCAAACCTAAACACACACACATCACCCCAATTGGTATATTTTAAGAGTCTGATGTTTTAAAGTTTTGTATGTTGAATATGTTGTAACTCGTAGAATACTCATACAATGTAGTTATGTTTACTGTTATCTGAGGACAGATGCTGGGCTTACCTGTGGGTCTGAAAGACGGGCTGGTTCAGGGTACAGGTAAAACACAACTCCCTTCAGAGCTCCATCAAGAGTCAACCCACGAATCAGCAATGCAAGCAGCATCACGTAAGGAAATGTGGCTGTGAAATACACTACCTCCAGGCACAATGCAATAATATAATAATACTCACACCGAGAACAGAATAAAATATCGTCTTTAAAAAAAAAAAAATATATATATATATATATATATGTGTATATATATATATATATATATATATATATATATATATATGTATACATATATACATATGTATATATATATATATACATATGTATATATACATATGTATATATATATATATATATATATATATATATATATATATATATATATATATATACATATGTGTATATATATATATATATATATATATATATATATATATAATTTAAGCTAAAAAAATAGATGAGAGGCAATAGATAAATTATTCTGAGAAATTGTCTATGCCCTACTTGTATATATTATAGAAAAATATATGCTGCATTGAAGGTTCACAGATGCATATAGTCTACATTATCCTTAATGGAGGGTCTTTTGAACAACCATGACTCTTCCTAAAGCTGGCCTCCTAGCCAAACTGAGCAATCAGTGGAGAAGGCCCTTGTTTAAAATGTTGAACAAGAAGCTCATAGTACTGTGGCCAAGAGAGCTCAACGCGCTGCAATTTAAGAAAACACATGCAAATTGAAAAAGCACCAGCAAATACAAAAAAAAACCTTCTTCATCAGTTTGACAAAACAAGTGTTGCAAATCCTCACAACACATGCATATAACGAAACGCACTGCAAAATCTCACAACACATGCACATTAAGAAACGCTGCAAATCATCACAACACATGCATATAACAAAACACGCTGCAAATCCTCACAACACATGCCAATTAACAAATGCGCTGCAAATAGCACTGACCACAATGGAAATGTTTCAAGGAGACCTCAAAAAGTGTAGGACCTGACTTGGATTTGCTTATCGTGCAGTGGAGTTGTTGGGGAACTGAAAGGTGTTTTTTTTTTTTTTTTTTATATATATTTTTTTTACACCCTGATTGCATGATTCCTTTTTCTTTTGGATATTAGTAGCTTAAATAAACTGAATAAATATATGATTAAATGTAAAACGTTACTTAAGATGGCTAATTTAATATCTTCATAAAATCAGCTAAATATAATTTCAAGGTTAATGAAAATAAATTTGATATGCTTCTTTAATTGTTTCTTAATGTGCATGTGCTGTGAGGATTTTCAGCGCATTTCATTATATGCACGTGTTGTGAGGATTTGCGGCATTTCTTAATTTGCATGTGTTGTGAGGATTTGCAACACTTGAGTTGTCAAACTGATGAAGATGTTTTCTTAATTTGCTGGTGTTTTTTCAATTTGCATGTGTTTTCTTACCACCGTATCATATCACCTATGTATGGAAACCTAGTTCACAGCATTCAGAACTTTGGACTGGGTTGAAGGTTCAAATTCCAACAGGACAATGACCCAAAGCACACAGCAAGAGTGACTTATGGACAACTCTGTAAATGTCCTTGAGCGGCCCAGGCAGAGCTTGGGCTTGATCCCAATTGAACATTTCTGGAGAAACCCATCCAACCTGACAATGCTTGAGAGGTAAGTAGGAGAAGAATGGCAGTTAACTGTCAAATGGATATGTGCAAAGCTTGTTGCATCACACCCAAAAATACTTGAGGCTTTAAAGGTTCTTCAACAGTACTGAGTTAAGGGTATGAATAGTTACGCAATGTACTTATTTCAGTTTTTTTATTTGTAATAAATTTGCAAAGTATCAAACCTGTTTTTTTGCTTTGTCATTATGGTGTAAAGAGTGTAGATTGGTGTGAAAATAATAATAATAATAATAATAATAATAATAATTTAAAGCAGTTTAACATAAGGCAGCAACATGATAAAACAAGAAAAAATGAAGGGGCATGAATACTTTCATAGAATATGAACTAGGTATTATTTACAATATTATCTGAAATACATTTTTGCTTACCTTGCCTGTAGATTTGACTCCTTTCCAGATGCAAAAATAACATATAATCCACATTGCAATGAGGCACAGAAGAATCTCCCAGTTGATTTTACCAATCTCTTCGATCCCTCCAGAGAGAGACAGTACTCTGCGTCTGTAAAATGTGACAAGAAAGAGAGAAAAATATTTTTTGATTAAAAAGTTTTAGACTTTTTATGTAAAATTTAGTTTATTACTAATGTTCAAAATTATTTATTTACTCCCAGAACTCAGTCGCTGCAGGTGTAGAGTGAATCAGTATTGTCCGGTTAAGGGTCTGATTTCTTTCAACAAGATTTATACAGCCATCTAAGACAGAGAGATATTTGTTTTGCTTTGTTTTGTTTTGATTGCAATTTCAGCTATAATCATGAGCAGATTATATTTTTTTTCATGCAATGTTTATTTACAGTATTTTTCAGATTATTACCTGTGTTCCAGCTGTTGTCACAGCTGGCCCATGGAAGTTTGGAGCTAAAAGAGAAGATGAGGTAGAAAAGCGCCCAGGCCAGAATGATGGTGTACATGCAATTGTACAGCAATATCAGCTGTCCTGCATAACCGATGCCTGACAAAAGCAAACAGACACACCGGCTAAAAGAAAATCAAATTCAAATCAAATCAAATGGATTCCATTAGTCCTCATTGACTCAAACTGGAATTCTCAGAGGGCTAAATACGAAATACAGTGCCTTGTGAAAGTATTCATACCCTTTACATTTTTTTTATAGTTGCTACCTTTTTAAACTGCTTAAACTACTTTTTCCCCCCACATCATCTAAAAAAATCATTTAAAGGAGTAAAGAAGCAACATGATAAAATGTCAAACAAATGAAGTGGTATGAATACTTTCTCAAGGGACTGTATATTTTACATTTATAACCGATGGGAAACAGCCAGGGGGTTCAACCAGCCTTACGGCTGCCCAGCATATGTCTTAAAGGAATAGTCAGGGCTGCCAACTTTTGAGTTGAAGTGAGAACTTTTGAGTGAGAATTGTCATTAATAACTTTACAGCAGTGCACAGTGAGAGAATTGCAAGATTTGTAAATTATTACTTTTACAAATAATTGCAGCCACAGTTAAAAAATGTTCACTGTAGTATTCAATATTATCAAATTTTTCTATTAGTCAATTAGTCTGCATTTACAGTGCTTAATTCACATGAATTTACAAATTATATTTTCCTTCCATCTATTGCTCTTGTCATGGTTTCTACACACTTTATTACAGTGAGGGGATTTGCATGAATACAGAAATAAATAAATAAATATCTCTCTATATAAAAAATAATTCTCACTGGTTTGAACAAAATGGCTAATCAGATGTGAAAAAAAAAAAAAAAATCAACATTTATTACTGTGACTATTACCTCAGTTCCCTGAGATAAGGGTTTAATAACATTTTTAGCAAAACTCATGTTTACTCTGATGCTAAAGCCTTATTTGTTCAAGTTCTTCTAGCTGCATGAACAAATGGCACTTCAGTCAAAAGTAAGTATAAGTAGACTGCCATTTCATTTTTTGATTGATAGCATCAGTTATTGACTCATTGCAGCCTTATACCATGGCACTTGTTCCTTTATCTCAGGGAACCAAGGTTACCAAGGTAACGCGTTAATATCGTGTTAATGCATTAACTGATTAATGGCGACAAATATTTTAACGCGTGTTATCGAAGTTTCCGATATCACATGAAAACAGCAGATATGTGCTCTAGATCAACACAGTGGAGAATCGTTTTTTACCTTTAGGGTTTATTATTTTGAGTTATATGGGATGCGGTAACACACGTCCCTCTAACACTATATATAATTTACAGATCTATCGCTTTTGCCACTCAGAAATATTCACGCCATCATGCAGCATGTATCAGAAGATCTGCACTCTGGCGTGGTTAGCGCTCACACTCACTGATATATATATAACTGAACTTTGCTCTTGCCCATCTCTTTAAACCGGGCAGAGACTGCTAAACAGAACCATTACACTAGTCAAATGAACCAGGCTTTGGGGGTCAAGCGTACTCTGGCATGGTTAAGATTGCCTAGAGTGAGCACACCCTGATTATTCTCCTGCTGCACACACGAGTCTCTAAACACCCATCAAGTGTTGTCCCGTGCCGTACTCTTCTGTGATGGGTCTCGCGATCTTTGATAGGAATTTGCCTGTAGTAATGTTATGATAAAGGCTCTGGTATTATTGACAAATAACTTTTGCTTCATGCAGACTTTACATGTAAAATTCAAACTGTTCCATTACCAAATATATATATATATACATATATATTTGGTAATGGAACAGTTTGAATTTTACATGTAAAGTCTGCATGAAGCAAAAGTTATTTGTCAATAATACAAAAATAATAATCATAAATTAAGATTTATATAATAGTTTTCTTATGACTCTTACCCTCAGCGAGTGGACAAAGGTGACGCCAACATGTAATGGCACCTTCCTGTGTGTACTGTCCCATAGCCGTCTCTAGCAGGAACAGAGGCACCCCACAAGTAACAACAAACACCAGGTAGGGTATAAGGAATGCCCCTGAGAACACACCAGTGCAAGAATGCATTCTCTAAAAGGATCATGAATTGCATAAATTTAAAAAATAATAATAATAATGGTCTCTGGGATTTTCTTCCACTTTAAATTGTTGGTAAAGTTTTTGCATAAAAAGCCATTAGAAATTTAGGCTGTATCATACAGTACCTCCTCCATTCCTGTAGCAGAGGTAAGGAAACCTCCAAACGTTACCCAGACCGACCACATTCCCTGCAATCGCCAGAAGAAACTCTGCTTTACTGCCCCAGTACCCTCGCTCCTCTATTTGTCCTTCTATTCTGTTCATTTCTTCACTCTGTTTCCAGCGCTTCACTGATCCTGTTCTCTAGAATGCTGTAATTCTGTGGTGGAGGAGGATGAAACGCATAATAAATTAAAATAAAAAAAAAGAAGAAGAAGTCAGTGGGTGAGTCTAAAGCAGACAAAATGTATGATTAATATGATGCTTGGTGAGCCTCAGGTAAAATATGAAATGCAAAGTAATTAATTTGTTATTCATTTTGAATATGCAAAACGTACACCCTGAAATATGTTCCAATAAGTTATAAAAGTTTTAAGAGTTACAGCACTGAGCATAAAAGCAAAGAAACAGACTTATACAAGATTAATTCAGATGATGTATCAGTAATATATATATATATATATTTATTCAAAACAAAATAATAAAAAGTTATACAAATGTGTGAAGAGTGAGCTCCTCCAGTAATAGTGAACAGAATCTGTGTTTCAGCAAATTCAACAATCTTTTTCTTATGCATGTATTTTCCATATCTATTGTATTGTGTTAGTTTGTGTAGTTCTTGACTAAGTCTTCCATCTCTGTGATGAGGGTCTTTTCTTTTTTTCACTTTGTAGCTTACAGGTAAAGGGTGATTTATGTCAGGTCTGCACAGGTGACGCCAACTCTGTCATGACACACAGACACAGTGAAACAACATTAACCTAGGTTGATTTATTCTTGGATAGTTATGCAGTTTATAAACCGTCGTCTAAGTGCCCATCCAGGCAGCAATGGAGGACAGGACCAGTAACCAGCCTTGTTTATATGCTGAGTCTAAAAGTAAGGGGATTGTACTTTACAAAAGGTCAAACACAGGACATCTGAGAATTGAGAAAAGAGAATGAGGACATTTCAAAGAATAGATGGGGATGAAAAAGAAGAATGAGATCAGACACGTGAGAAATGGCTTTAGCCAAGGATATATGCTTACAATAGCGACCATTAAGACATCTGTAGGCTTTATGACAAGTATAAAACAATCTGTGAAGCTCGAACAGATGAATGACACTCACCAGGGACACGAGAGGAGTCAGGTATTTCCAACAAAGCATGAGTATGTAATTGGGTCTCGAGTTTGTAATGTTTTCAAGGATGTCAAACACCCACTCAGCCCCTGCAGAGTGTAGTGAAAAAATGAGCATCATACATCATACAAAAAAAATTATACATTTATGTTTATGATCTGTTTAAAAAATTATCCAGGCTCTGAAAAAAAAAACAATATATATATATATATATATATATATATATATATATATATATATATATATATATATATATATATATATATATATATATATTCTTTTAGAAGTGAGAACTATGGTGGCAGAGAGAGAGCTCAATGCACTGCAAATGAAAAAAAAAAAAAAAAAAGAAGAAAAAAAAAAACCTGTAAGTTAAAAAAAAAAACCTTGGCAGTGCAAATTCTCACAACACAACCAAATACAGAAACATGCTGCAAATTCTACTGCTTTTATTTCCTAATTTTACTATCTGTATTTGGTTGTGTTCTGTATTTGGTTGAGTTGTGAGAATTTACGGCACAAAATTAGCATATGGTTATTTTTATGGTTAATATGCAGCATGTTTCTCTATTTGGTTGTGCTGTGAGAATTTAAGGCACATTTCTGTATTTGGCTGTTTTGTGAGAATTTGCAGTGCGTGTGTTGCTACGCAACAGACTTCACAACATTTTAAAGGGATTCGATTGTGTTGTATAGAATAATATTTTATATGGCTTTTTTTCTTTTTATTACATTGCCTCATCATGAGTAGACAGGCTAGTTTCTGATTACAGAAAGGTTTCATTGACAAGTAAGTGTGGACAGTCCTGTTTAAATGTTGGCTGAAATAAGGTTTTTTTTGGCAGCTTACTTTTAATAAAGGCAGCGGCTATTTGCACTAAGTGAAAGTAGCATATTGTCTTATCAATGGATACTATTTACACTAAGTGCAAATAGCAGCATTTTTTGGTGATATGCTATTTACACTATGTTAAAATAAGATTTTCTGCTGTTTATACTTAATAGCAAATAGTGGCAATTATCTGCACCTCAGTGTTGTAGTAAATTATAAAAATGCAATAATAACTTGAGTGTAAATTTACATTTTAATTCAAATTGTTAAATTGATGCCACCTTACTGGGACAATAAAGCCCTCCCTACACCTACCCTAACCCTACCCAATACTTGTTATTTTCTTTATTTTCATTGAAAATAAATGCTTTTCGGATGTGATTTGAAATTTGAAAAACCCGGGTCGATCACGTGAAAATATGTACAAGACATGTTTTACCCTCTTCACCACTAAAGAAGGCATCTGTCAAGTTCGGTTTTCTTTGTGTGTGTGTGTGTGTGTTTGGTGTGTGTGTGTGTGTGTGGTTTTAACTAGCAGAATCACACATTGGTTTGCGGAGTACTATTTTGTATTTTGTATTTAAATACCTTTGGGAAAAGGCAAATGTCTTTTGTATTTAAATAGATTTAATTGTAGTATTTTTGTATTTAGTATTTTTGTATACTTGTTGATACAGGAAATCAGCAGTCTAATAAAGAGGTTGACTAGCAAAAAATATTTTATGTAGGCTAGTTTGAAACTATAAAAATACTGAGATTAAATATATAAAAAAAAATGAAATAGTATTTTGTATTCTAAATCTGAAATGCTGCCCATCCCTGCCTTTGACAAATTCTTACTGGATCATTGAAATCTGTATTTGTACTGCTGCTGACAAAGAGAGAGCAGTTACCACAGACTGTATAAAAACTTACCATGTTTCGTTAAGAATCATCTTCAAAATACTGGGGTAAAGTTAATAGTTCAGATATAAACACTGATGTCAACTGCGCTTCAAATAATGTTTGTGTCGATAGCATTGCATCGCCACTAGGTGGAGACAAGTGACTTAAAAAAAATATTTGTCAATGAAATAATTATGAATTCAAGAGAATCGTTTTAAAAACGCTGATTCATCAAGTAATGAAACAATTGAAAAAAAAATCATAATTTTAATATTAAAAATTGGTGGATTAAATATATCATATATACACTACCCGTCAAAAGGTTTTGAACCTTAAGATGTGCAATGTTTTTTTTTTTTATATATTTTTTTTATTTATTTTTTTATTTTATTTTTTATAAGAAGTCTCTTTTGCTCACCAAGCCTGCATTAATTTGATCCAAAGTACAGAAAAAAAACAGTACAATTGTGAGATATTTTTACAATTTAAAATAACTGCTTATTATTTCAACATATTTTAAAATGTAATTTATTCCTGTGATTTCAAAGCTATTTTTTTTTTTTTTTTGCATCATTACTCCAGACTTTAGCATCACATGATCCTTCAGAAATAATTATAATATTGTGATTTGCTGTTCATATATCCAGACTTTTTTTATATTATTATTATTTCAACATTAGGGTATTTTTTCTTTTTCTTTTTTCTTTTTACATTGCCCCATCCCTGAAGAACTCTCTGCATGTCTATATACTTTTTTCACCTGTGATTATTTGATAAATAAAAAGTTTTAAAAGAACAGCATTTATTTAAAATATAACTTTTGTAATAACATTCTTCCGTTAAAAAGCTTGAGGTCAGTATTTATTTTTTTATTTTTGAAAGAAGTTAGTTTTTATTAAGCAAGGATTTGTTAAATTGATAGAAACATTGATAGTAAAGCTTGATATTGTTAGAAAACATCTCTATTTTCAATAAATTATGTTTTTTTTTTTTTTTATCAATGAACCCCACAAAAATATCACAGGTTACAAAAAATAAGATTTAATTTGATTGGTTTGTTAGGATCGGACAATAATTGGCAGATATTTAATTATTTGAAAATCTGGAATCTGAGGAAATCACATTTAAAGTTGTCCAAATGAAGTTCTTAGCAATACATTTTATGAATCAAAATTAAGTTATATTTACAGTGGGAAAAGTACCAAATATTTTCATGGAACATGATTTTTACTTAATATCCTAATGATTTTTGGCATGAAAGAATCAATAATAATCAATCATTTTGCCCCATACAATGTATTTTTGTCTATTGCTATGAATATGCCCCAGACTGGTTTTATGATCCAGGATCACAAACGTGAAAAATATATGTAAAAATATGGCTGCAAGCAGCAATTATGGGGCCAAGCCTTCCACCAGCAAATTTAAGAGCTAAGCATGTCATAGAGTACCACATCAAATGCAACAATGAACAATTTTAGGATGATTGTAATTTAAATAGCATAAATACAAGCACTATTATGATTAAACGGCTTACCACTTTTGACCAAAATGTGGCGCTGTAATCAAATAATTTTGATGTGTTCTGTGTGAGGTGACAACGGCACACACAAAGTTTGGTATGAATGTTTTTTCAACAAAGGTTTTCAACATAAATAGAAATGGCGGACAGGAAGTCCATCTTAATCTGGCATATTTGGTATCTATGTTGTCGGCGTAAGCCATGGAATAATTTGAGACCAGTTTCATTGCAATAGGCTAGTGCAATAAAACGTTATTAGCATTTTTTAAATAAATTTTATTTATTACTGGTTATTGAATGGTTTATTACTCTTGACCAATAGGTGGCGCTGTTACCAAATTGAGGAGGTATGGTTAGTGTGAAGTGACAGTGACACATACAAAGTTTGGTGCAAATATGTCAAAGCTTTGCAGAGATATAGCCTCAGAATCATTTTTGCACTGTGCCTAAAATTTGTAACGGGGCTGTATGAAAACAGTTATGTCAAGCAACACTAAATGCTTAACATTTTGTCAGCAAAGTCTGAAGATAATCTGACTTGATTTTGATGAAAATCGGACTAACAGTTGAGGAGGAGTTAGAAAAGGTAGGATTTTAACATTAATCAAAATGGCGGACAGGGAGTTCAGATTTCCTGCTAAAAAAATTTGTATGTCTATTGTCGGCACAACACAAGGAATATTTTGAGATCAGTTTCATTATAATAGTCTAATGCAATCAAAAATTATCAGCATTTTTGGAAATTTCATAATTGGAGGTTAATTAATGGTTTATTACTCTTGGCCAATAGGTGGCGCTTTTACCAAATTAATGCGATGTGGTCAGTCTGAGGTGAAAATGGCACTTACAAAGTTTGGTGTAAATATCACAAACCTTTGCAGAGATACAGCCCTCAGATGCAGTTTGGCATCTTTCTAACAAATTCGTTCATGCGCTAAATGAAAACCATTTCGTGTATCAACACGAAACCCATAATTTTTTTCCAGCTTGGTCTGAAAATGATATGAGCCAAATTTGGTGATAATTGGACCAACGATCTAAGAGGATTTTAAAAAAGTATGTTTTCCACATGAATCAAAATGGTGGACAGGAAGTTCAGTAAATTATGGCAAAATTAGTATCCATGTTTTCAGAATGATGCAAGAAATCTATCAACATCAGTCCAATTACAATAGGTTAATGTAAGCAAAAGTTATTAGCATTTTTCTCAATTTGCCTTGAAACGCTTCCGACACGTGGCATGTTGCGTGAAAAATAGGCGTCGGTTCTATTTCTAGCATGCACGCGTTTTCCGCCTGAGGCGCGCGTCGCACGCAGGCAGTCTGCATGCTCAAACCTGTTAACGTGGGAGCCGAATTAAAAACAGACACGCCACGCAGCTGAGATGCTTGCGCCACGCATCCAGGTGTCGCCGGCCTTATGAGAGCCTTATTTTATGGACTGTAGGTGCTTTCCTGTGCAATGGCAGTCATGTGAAGTGAAATAAACAGCTGCTGATAGCTGTCTCCAAAATGCTTCAACGTGACACTGTAATAATGTGTTTACCAGTAAGAACCAGTTATATTGGTATCATTCAGTCCATTCCAGTAAAGGACATTTTAAGTTAATTTTTGACTTGACATTGTTTAAAACAAGAGATTGGGAGTTGCTGTTCATCTAAACTTTGCAGCTATGGACTCAAGATCGGTGTTTGTCTTACTATGGATGTTGCTGTCGTCCACCTCCTCTGCAATCAAATTAGATGGAAATGGTTATGTCGACATTATAATCGCAATCGGTTCAAAAGTTCCACAGGATGACAGACTTATTGATAAAATCAAGGTAAACGTGCTTTTTTTTAATCATTTAATTATTTAAATTGAAAACACACAGAAATAAACAGTATACACTTTATTTGAAGTAAAGCATAATTACGTATCTAATAATTACTTATCTTTTCATTTTCATTCTCACAGGACATGGTCACTGAAGGGTCGCTTTATCTTTATGAAGCATTGGATAAAAAGGTCTATTTCAAAGAAGCTACAATACTAGTCCCATCACACTGGAGCAGCAAGAATGTTACCAAAGCAAGAACAGAGTCATTTGATAAAGTACTGAGCATTACTTTGTGATTTAATTTAGTAAAATATTAATTTCCAATCACTTCATTCGTATATGATGTTGTTGACACCTTTTCTGTAAAATGCAGGCAAAAATAAGAATTGATAATGCTGATTCAACATATGGTGATGAGCCCTACACTAAACAGTATGGAGAATGTGGAACTATGGCAGAATACATTCATTTCACACCAGGATACCTCCTGAATGACACAGTCATCCAGCTTTACGGATTAAGAGGTGAATGTCCTTATCTTCCTTCAACATTTATACATTTATTATGAAATGACAAGAGGTTTAAAGTTCTATGAATACAGTAGTCTGTTATTTATTAGCTTTGTTTGCTTGTTTGTT
The DNA here is from genome assembly GCF_023724105.1 of Carassius gibelio. Taxonomy (NCBI): domain Eukaryota; kingdom Metazoa; phylum Chordata; class Actinopteri; order Cypriniformes; family Cyprinidae; genus Carassius; species Carassius gibelio. The sequence continues at coordinate 26,084,390 of NC_068385.1, read as the reverse complement.
TGCAGGAAAGGTCTTTGTGCATGAATGGGCTCATCTTCGATGGGGCGTGTATGATGAAAACAGTGAAGAAAAGCCATTCTACCACTCTAAGGGCCGAATTGAAGCTACAAGGTTATAAACTGATAATATAAAATAAAGAATATTACTGAAATTACATTAGAAATTAGAATTACTATTGATGTCTTGCTTATCTTTAGGTGTAGCAAAGATATTGAAGGTCAGTTTTATGAGGAGATTGCTGGAGGATCTCTTCAACCGTGCCGTATAGATCCACAAACTTCCCTACCAACCAATAAGTGCAAGTTTTTTCCAAAAAGAAATCAGAGCACAAACAGCTCCTTAATGTTCCTACCAAGCCTGGGTTCTGTAAGTACTGAGTTTACATGTTTACACACAATTATTTTAAGAACTAGTATGTTAATATACTGCCTGAGCTAAAGAGGTCATGGACTGTTTTCATCTATGCAATGTAATTTCCAACAGCTGCTTTATATGTCACATTTGCAAAGTTAGGCATTACTTTGAGTTATTACACAGCTCTGTGGAACACTTGATTCTGATTGGTCAGTCGCGACATTCCAAGCTATGTTATCTCAAGAGAACAACCAGTAAAAGAGTTGAGTTTTTCATAGAGCCATGATCTGTCCTTGAGTGTTTGGTGAAATATCTGCAATAATGCAGGGTATTTCGGTTTTAGGTGAGCACTTTTTGTCGTGAAAATGAGCACAATAAGGAAGCCCCAAACCTACAAAATGATAAATGTGGCAACAAAGCGACATGGACTGTAATCTTTGAGGATTCTGTGGATAAAGACGCACTTCGTTCTCTGAAACCACTGCCGTCCCCTCCACCGCCACCATCTTTCAAAGTTGTGCAGAGAGCACAGCGGGTCGTTTGTCTCATCCTTGATGTCTCAGGAAGCATGCAAGTAGGTTATAACAGATATTAACTTCATCTGAAAACAAAGATGCTTCTGTGATAAACTTTTGTGTTACCAATGCTTTGAAATGAAAAATAACTTGTAGCAAGATTAAACAAATGTGTGTTTTTTAATTTTTTATTCACCTATTTTCTAGGGCGCTAGAATTCTTCAACAGCGACAGGCTGCCACACATTTCTTGCGATACATCATTGAAGATCAAGCCAGTGTTGGAATTGTAACCTTTAGTACTTCTGCTTCTACTCTGCGATCCTTGACTATTATTGACAGTAAAAACACACGAGAGACTCTCATCCAATCGTTACCAAAAGTAGCCAATGGAAACACAAACATGTGCTTGGGCCTTAGTCGAGGCTTACAGGTGCCATATTAATTGCAGTTATAGGTGTTTTATATGTTTGTGATGTATTAAGTGAATATAGTTTGTCTTATGTCAGTGATCCCTATTCAAAAACAATATCTTCATATATCTTCAAATACAACAGGAACTACAAAAGGACAATGGGGATGTATTAGGAGATGAAATAATTTTTCTGACAGACGGTCAGGCAACAGACAACATTGCTGGTTGTGCTCCATCTGCAATACAAAGTGGTGCCATTATAAGCACAATAGCTTTTAGTAATGAAGCAGCTAGTGCACTTATAGATATGGCGAACAAAACTGGTAAGTGACATAAGCACAATACACCCTTCACTGAGAGTTTGATTGACAGGTGATGTGACCAATCATAATGCATAATCTGCCAAAACCAGACCAGAGAGTTCATAATGTCAGCAGACTTAACCTTGAAAAATAGTGTGAATTGTCAGTTTTCTGTGGTTGAATCAACATAGCTTCTGATGTTGATTCATGTTTATTTGGTGCTGTAAGTAAAGAGGAACCGATGATTGGTTCCACTTGAACTGAGGGTCTACAGCGATTTGTAAAAGCACATTAAAGAGCCAAATAAATGGTAATAATAGTTTGAATTCTTAAGAAATTACAACATTTGAAAGCTAAAACTTTGATTTCGTTTCAAGTAACCAGTTCTGTATGCCGGCACATCATCAGTGTCCTCTTTACTCTGCAATATACTTTAACTGCATGAGAACATGATGTGTGGCTTGGCTTGTTGGATGTAGCAACAGTAACTAAGGGGGCGGGTCTTTGCGAATGGACAATTAATAACTTACTTTCTATCTGCTCATTTATTTTCCAATGAAAAACTGTTCCATGTTGAAAATAGGGGGAATCTTTTTCATAGCCAGAGATGACATGATCTCCAACCAGTTAATGGATGCGTTTGCCTCGCTAACATTATCAACTGGTGATTACACAAACGAACCAATTCAGGTTTGTCAAGGTTTCAATTATTGCACGTAATAGATTCATTACTATAAGAGTGTCATCAATATTATGAGTATTTCGTCATTTTATTTTTCTTCTGACTTTAGCTCGAGAGTGTTGGAGCAAGAACATCTGGTTGGTTCAACGGGACAGTATCAGTGGATCAGACTGTTGGGAACAAAACCAGCTTTGTAATAATCTATGAAAAAAGTTTTCCTAGTGTTTACATACAATCACCAAGTGGCTCAATCTACACTCAGACAAATATGAGCCATGATGGATCGCTCAAAATAGTCACTTTAAACATTCCAGAAACTGCAGAGGTATGATAACCTTTATAACCCACTGAATCAAGTGTATACCATGGTTCAGACCATAAATGTAACTTACACTTAAATTATACACTCACAGTAAACCATTATTGATCTGCTTTTACTTTCTTGTGTTTGGTAGTCTGGGGACTGGAAGTACAGTGTCCAAACCACCTCAAATCAGGCTTTCACTATAACAGTAACGAGTCAAGCGGCACGTGCTGATGTTCCTCCTATTATTGTAAAAACCCACATGAACCAGCAGTTCAATGACGGCTCTAAACCCATGACAGTGTTTGCTGAGGTTAGTCAGAATTACAGGCCTGTAATAAATGCTGAAGTGTGGGCTACACTGGAGTCAGAAACTGGGTCCGTGCATACATTACAACTGCTGGACAATGGAGCAGGTAAATTACCCATAAGTGTGCACTCAACTTAAAATATAAATAAACAAACAGTAAGGTACATCTTCAGATTGTGCCCACATAAATCAGAGATACATCTTTTACAGGAGCTGATGCTTTTCAGGGTGATGGAATCTATTCCAGATATTTCACAAAGATTGTAGGTGGGAGAAGCAGCTTGAAAGTAAGAGTGAAGAATCAAGGTGGAAAAAACAGATTTGCTGTCCAAAAAAATAGTGGTGCCCCATATGTACCTGGATATGTGGTAAACGGTAAATCCTGAGATCAATATTGATCTGTTTTAAAATTCATTAAAACGTAATCACATCTAAAAATGGAAATTATTTGAATGAATCATTGTGTTGAACAAATCATTTGAATAAATGATTCAGTTACTCACTCATAAATGTTCTATAAATGGCAATATAATTAGCTATAAAACTTTTTCGGAGAAAACAATTCAGACAATAGTCAAAAAAGTGGTTCTCAGAAGTTTTCATTCATTTGAGATGTACTCAAATTGTTCCTCTAATTTCAGGTGTAGTGCAGCTGAACCCTCCAAAGCCCCCAGTTTCTGAGGAACCTCTTGAGGTGGGAAACTTCACCAGAACTTCCACCGGAGAGAGTTTTGTGGTGAAACTTTCAGGCACAACTCCACCAAACTTCCCTCCCAACAGAATCACAGATCTGAGTGCTGAGATCCAGGAGGACACTGTGCTTCTCAGCTGGACGGCACCTGGAGAGGACCTCGACCAAGGCACAGGTAAAGCATACACTTACTATAACCGTATTTAAAATACAAGATTTTTACTTCACTGACAAAATAGAAGTTGTTTTAAAGTTACGTCATGAAATAATGTATCTTTAATTGTCTTGCATGTGTAGAAAATATAAATTAAATAGATTAAGTGATTTTAACCAGTTACTAATGTCACCTAACATTTCTCAATCACTTTTAGAAACGTAACTATAACATTGATGATTATTTAACAGTGCTACATATGTTAACAAGAAGACAATATGTGACAACCCTATTCAGTGTATGTTGTGGCATTATTATGTAAAAGTGGTATTAAATATAGAATTTGTAGAGACTCTTAAAAATTATACTTTATTTTGTTGAATTTACACTTTTGGTTGTCTTCACAAGTCATGTATTTTGATGAAAGTGGGCTCCTCTAGTCTCAGGAGGATAATAGATGGTATGTTTCTTTTCCTTCAAGCTAAATCCTATGAGATCAGGTGGAGCTTTGACCTTGATATGCTTCGAAAGAACTTCAGCAATGGTCATGTAGTGAACACAGCTGCCGTCTCTCCTCACGAGGCTGGATCAGTTGAACAACATTCATTCAATCTCAGTTTCCCAATCCAAAATGGGACCACAATCTTCTTTGCGGTTCAGTCGGAGGACAAACAAAATGCAAAATCTGAAACCTCCAACATTGCTCAAGCTTCAAAGATCCTGCCTGATCCAAAACCCCCAGGAATATCAAAAAAAACAGTTCTTATCATCTCTCTGTGTGTGGTAATTATGGTTATATGCTTTATTGTAGCTGTAACCACATGGGCAGTGAGACGCAGGAATCTTGCTGTCTAAAGCAACACATGACAACAGCAACTCAAATAAACATACAATCAAGCCTATATGCATACTTTGAATGAAAACATGCAATAACTTTTAAAAACATTTCTTAAAACAATTATTTAGTTCAGACAAAATTTCTTGGTTTCTGACCATCTTTTTCAAGTGCATGTCTAATGTTGCCGCTATGTAGCATTTTAAAAAAAAAAAAACATTTATTCTCAATCAACTGATTTTTAAATACAAATCAGTAAAACCTTTCTGTATTAAATTAGCATTGTAGTGATTAGAAACACTGTTTCGTTCATTTGTTATTTGGATTTCCATATTATGCCTAGTTAAACATATATATTGAAATAATAATAAATAAAACTGTATGCATTGATGGAGTTTGTTGTTGTAGTTATACAAACATAAGCCACTGTAATGTTTCACAGTCATCAGTCTCAGATCAGCAGCTCCAACAATCTGCTTCCTCTTTTTAAATATTTAATGAAATGTACATTAGAATGAAGACCATTATTTACATGTGTTTGAATTTATTAATTAATGGAAAAATAACTGCATCGGTATGAAGCAGATACTGCTTTGCTTCCTGTAAAGTTTATAACTCTCATCTGTTCAGATGTAGAAGCAAACTTATTTTATGGCCTGTTTTGGGCGAATTATTCCTTTAAATTGGGAATAGCAGAAAAGTCCAGGACGAAGCAGGGCGGAGCAGATCTACCACATAAACATCCTTAAAAAGTGGATGGTGCACCCCGAGAAGCTTGCTGTTTTCGCCCCAAAACCAGCCTAACTCTAATCTGGATGTCCACCCAAAGCTGTCTAGGACACTAAAGAAGGAACTGGAGAATTTGGTTAGTCACTTTATCACCAACTCATTATTGGAATCCACCTGTTTCCAATCAGGAGGACTATAAAAGATGCACTCACAAACACTCTTTGCTGAATATTCTTACCCTGTAACCTGTTTCTTAGTTCCTGTGTTTCCTTTCTCTGCCTTACCTTTGTGTTTTTGACCTTGAATTGTTTACCTCGTTTTTAATTGTTTGCAGCCTGCCCTGACCATTACCTGTTTATAGAATTATTATTTTGTCTGTCCTGGATTATACCTGTTTGCTGGTGTTTGACTTTGTCTGTTTTGACTTTTAAAATAAAGCCTGCAAATGGATCTTCAATTCTTTCGTCAGGCCTCCTGTGTAACAGAACATTCAGCCATACCCAGATCCAGCATCTTTGTGCGTGAGTTTGACAGTATATTGATATTGCATTGTAATTTAGTGGTTCTCAATTTACTGTGGGAGTCATGGAGGAAGAATGCAGCACTCCTGAAGTAACCCTCATTCTAAATTCTCATCCTGTCAAGATTGCCAGCTCTGAGTTTCTTCACAAGATTGCTTATAGTCTGACCGACCCACTATTGAGCAGCAGGCATCACATGGGCCTCAGTACTGGTCATCACTGAGACTGTTTCCCTAGGCTCAGTGCTCCCTGTAATGGTGGTTGCCATCATGATTGTTTGGGATACTCACTGCTCTGTTAATCCTCCTGAGTCAACTCCATTCCTTGAATCTGCTCCAGAACCTGCTCCTGTCCATGTTTCCGCTCCAGCTCTTCTTGAGGAGAGAAGGGTGGGGGAAATGGGATACATCCGATTTGGCTCCTCTCAAGGCAGTGATGCCCACTTATGAACTACCTGTCTATCCTACCACAGTCAAGGGGATTGTTTATGAACTCTCTTTCTGTCCATCAATGGCCAAGGAAGCCATTCATTCAAGTCTCTGTATGTCCTGTTATGGCCAAGGAGGACCTTTATGAACTTTCTGCCTATCCTGAATTCCCTCCCACCTCTTCTCCTCAGCTACCTCTCTTCCTCTGCATCACTTTCGCTGCTTCCTATCTGTCCCTAGTTCATCCTTTGTGTGAGGTAGATGTGTGGATTTGCCATGGAACTTCCAGTCTAGAGCTCAATGTTGGAGGCTCCACGGTTTCTGCCTCCAGCCTCCAAGACCAGGACTCCACCTTTGCCCTTCAACTCAGCTCCAGCTTGGCTCCTGGCTCCCTCATCTCCACCAGTTCTGCTGGGCTCAGTCATCCCTATGGCTCCGCCTTGGTCAGTCATTCACCTGTCTAGGCTTCCGAACTATACTTCACTATAGGCTTCACCTCGTCCCTTCATCCTTCTGGCTCTGTTGGTCTCCTCCCTCCCCTCGGCTCCACTGTGGTCCTCTGTTGCTACGGCTCCACCCCGATCTTTCTGATCCTTGCCTGTCCCTCAGTTGCCTGATCCGTCAGCTCCGCCATGGACCTCTCGATCCTCAGTGTCAATTTGGCTGTGCGGCTCTACATTTATGCCATGGGCTCTTCTTCCATCAGCTTTATCTCTATTAGTCAGGCCCCTGGTGGAAACAGCACCCTCCATCGACTCCACCATGGGCCTCCATGGCTACGGTTTGGACTCCACCCTGGTCATCCGCTCCTCTTTTGGGGTTTTCAACTCCGTCTGCTCACCTTGGTGGTCTTCACCTCCATTTTGTTGATCCTTAGCTCTGCCTGTCATGATCTCTTGCTCTTGGATATCTACCCCTGACTCTTGCTACTCTAACCCAGACTCAGTTTCCCATAACCCCAGCATAGGAACTCACTATCAGACGCAATCTGTTTGCAATCAGGAGGACTATAAAGGATGCACTCACACATACTCACTTTGATGAATATTGTAAGTCTGTAACCTTTGTCTAGTAGAAAGAGTCAATAGAAGAGTCTTAAAGATTCTTATAAAACGATTGTGTTGCATAGGTATTAACATATAATATACACTCTCATTTAGATCATGAAAATACAAACTTAGAGATACCGAACATCATATAGATGATGTAAAATAAACTAGTGATCCATCATAAACATGCATAAAACATATACAATACACAAGAGACAATATACAAGAACAGAAACCGAATACACAATGCCCTAAAGTATATGTGAATTAATTCAAAGAAAGGTTTTTCATGTTGACGATAAATGTTGACCAGCAACCAAATACTGATAATGTGGAAGTTATTGCATTTTGCTTTGATGTCACGTTTTGCAGACAATTCAAAGGCAGAGTACATTAACTTCAAAATAGGGGTAAAAATCAAGTTTGAGCACACAGTTTTTAAAGTGGATCATTTTCACTACTAAAATATATAATTGTTAATTTTTCAGTGTCCTGCCTATAATTTAATTGACTGGACAAGTACAAAATGTCTTAGGTTACGAATGTAACCATGGTTCCCTGAGTAGGGAACAAGACATTGCATCCTCTAGGGGGCGCTAAAGGGAACACCTTGTCGTGACCCGTGTCTGAACCATACATTGAAAAAACACTAACGTTTTGGCCAGCAACAGCCTCTGACGTCACTACCGGTGTGACTATAAACAGAGACCGGGAGAACACATCATTCAGTCGAGTCGCAACACTAGCCCTCTGTGCCCATCTTTGATCGTCAGGTCGAGACAGTCCAGGACCCCTATGTTGTTTGGGCTCAGACCTGGACCTTCGTGGAATTAAGGATCTGAAAGCAGGGGAGCGCACCTTCGTGTGCCAGAACTTCTTGATCACCATCTCAATGGAAATAGCGAAAAGTTCAGAAAGCGAAACCTGAGCATCGAGAAGAAAGACTTCTTTCTTCCCGATGTCTGCCAGGTTCATCCACAGATGTCTCAGGAGAAAGGCCCTAGCCTCTATCCAGGTCTCTTTGCAGATCAGTCTGATATGCTTAAGGCACTACCATTGTGTGTAATAAAGAAAGAGAGAAAGGTAACTTCTCAGTTTGACACTCTAGCAAGTTAAGATCTTTTGGCTTTGTAGGGCAGTATAGTGCACTGTCTTATGTGATACTGTAGCTGCAGCTGCATGGTTACAAATGTATCTCTAATAGTATTTATTTTGGAATTAAAGTAGTTCATAACATCATTACTGCTGTGCTGAAGGGAAAAGTTAATGCTTGTAGGTGCTTTATTTATTTTTTTAATTGAGCCACTGTATTGAATAAATACCTGGGGTTATGTTTGTTTAATAGATTAAATGTAATCAGATCTAGCAGTTTTGAAAGCTTTTCTAAAGGATAGGTTACTTTCCAACCATGCAACATAAAATACCTCTAATTTCGATTTTTCTCCGGCTGCTCTCCCTTTTCCTGGATGCTCTCTTTAGGGTGTGAGTGTGCTCATTATACCACGGTGTCAAACTGTTTTCATTAATCTCCCTTAAGCGTAAATGAGCAACTGTTTCTAAAATAATAGAAAAAAGACTGTCCATAGCAGTCTTTTGTGGTAGAAGTGATGGTTCTACCATACTTGTAACAAGGAATAGAATTTACAGTTTTTGCTACATGGAGTTACCACAATATTAGATAATGATCTGTGATGTCATCGCTTTGCTGAAAAATGTCACACTCTTAACATCAATTTCATGTGACAGTATTAAATCTAGAGTATGATTTTGACAATGAGTAGGACCTGACAATTGTCCTATAACCCCAACAGAGCTTATCATTTCTAAATGCTGATCCCATTGCATTTTTATCATTATCATCATGGCTATTAAAATCACCAACAATTAAGAATTTATCTGCAACTAGCACTAACTCAGATAGAAGATCAGCAAATTCTTTAATGAAGTCTCTACGGTTCCAATATTGTTTTTTTTTTTTTTTCAGCAGATTTAGTTCACAAATAACTGACAGTCATGACTGATATTTATTATTTATTTTGATTTGATTTATTTTGCAACATTTAAGGTCTAACGATATTCCTGTTCATTTTGACCAAATCATTGAATAAGTGAGTTGACAAATGAATCATGAATTAACATTCATTGTGATTTGGAGTCTGAGGTTCATGGTTCCCCCATTGATCATGAGCTCAGCTCCCAAAATGACAACCAGCATCATTACCGTAAAAACGGGATAACAGAGACCGGATGACTACCCTTGAATAGCTTTAAATGTTTAACTTTTGCTTCTTAAATGTTTGTGAAAATGGGTACACTATAGTTTCACTTTGGAATACCGTTTCAGGCTCTCAGTAATTCCTGCAGAATTATATTTTATTAGTTACTAATGAGTTCCTTGTATTTTGACTTTGCCTCAGTCATTGCTTTACATACAGGAATAATTTGCTCAATGGTAATATGATATATAATGAGGGAACAGATACACATACTGTACTAATAAAATTATGAACTTATATTAAATGAGTTGGCTAGTTATGGCAAGGCATTTGTAGTGGGGATGCGGTTCCTTGCTGAAGTTGATTTCTTACAAAACAAACTCATGTTTACCATACAGATAAAAACATCTATAAAAATGCATTATGCAATATCAACAGAGAGGACAGCATAGAAATAAATAAATAAATGTGATGCAAAACAGGAACAGTGCAGTAAAAATGCTGCCCTATGTAGTGTATTTTCGTCTGCCATGCTTAGCCGTGGCTTTGACTAGTGACATAGGAAGTATACAGTAAAATAGTAAATCTCCTGTCAATAATGCAATTCCTAAAAACATTCCCAGTTTAGCAAACCATGCTCCTCATGCTCCAAATTTCACATCAATCCAATCCCAAATCTGTTGGTCTCTTCCGGCATTTGCTTTATCTACCATTTTTAGCCTTTTCAATTTGATAATTACTTCATTAAATGCTCCTTCTGGAGCAGTTTTATTTGTATAAATACAGCATTATCCCCCAAAACATAACACATACTTTTCCTTCTTCAGTTTACAAGTAATCTAGAGCTTTTCTATTTTGCTCTTTTCATTATATTCTCCCTTCAAATCTTCCTACATCCATATTCCCCTTCTCATAACCTTCAAATTCTTGATCTTCCATTACTTGACATTATCTTTCCACTTTTTCCTTTCCATTTGTTGGCTCACATCTGCTACCAAGTATTTTGATCTCGTTAGCAGTCTCATCACTCTCTCATTCCATCTTCACCAGGGAGACTCTTTGCGAGTCGTTGCAATGGTCTTTCCATTGTTGGCAAGGGTGGGTCGTTACTAGCACACCCTTCATCCCTCACTTCATGCTGTGTGGAGTTGTCAAAGCTGGTTGGCGTCTTTTAAGGTTAGAGATGTGAACTCAGGTGACACTCTGTAACCATTTTGCTGATTAATGCAAGGCTCTCCCTTGAGCTCATAACTGCATCCTCACTGGTTCTCTTTGATGGAACAAAGCATTCCTTGGCCTTACTAGAACTGCTGTCACCTGTAAATGGAAAACTTCAGAGCTTTTTGTGAGTGATATCAAGCATGCTAATTTGTTCATCTTGCTAGTCGTCCTTCTTGGTGTGACCTGTGGAAATGTAATGTGGGCTGAGGGCTGTCTTGGCCCCTTTTTGAGCTTTCACAATTCCAGTGCTGTCTTTACAATGAGAAAAGGGTGAATACCCATTTTTTTTATAATATAACAAATAATTTGTTTTTACTCCGTTATCGGAATCCTTACTATTTTTAAATTCATTTCAGTTTTATTCTCAACAATTTGCTTATTCAATTATTTCTTTGTTTTGTATACTGAGTTCCACTATATAACTGGATACTTTATCTAGTCCTATCTTGCTCAGTAGCATAGGCCTTTTGACCTGGAAAACACCCACTTTATTTATTTTAACAGTCAGCAAGACAATATTTTATCCTTTTAACATAGCATGTTAACGCCGATAACGACCCACCACACACACACACACATATATATATATATATATATATATATATATATATATATATATATATATATATATATATATATATATATATATATATATATATATATATATATACACATATATACATATACCTATATATACACACACACACACACACACACACACATATATATATATATATATATATATATATATATATATATATATATATATATATATATATATACACACATATATATATATATATATATATATATATATATATATATATAAATATATATATATATATATACACACACACACACATATATATATATATCTTGGATATCTACCCCTGACTCTTGCTACTCTAACCCAGACTCGGTTTCCCATAACCCCAGCATAGGAACTCACTATCAGACGCAATCTGTTTGCAATCAGGAGGACTATAAAGGATGCACTCACACATACTCACTTTGATGAATATTGTAAGTCTGTAACCTTTGTCTAGTAGAAAGAGTCAATAGAAGAGTCTTAAAGATTATTATAAAACGATTGTGTTGCATAGGTATTAACATATAATATACACTCTCATTTAGATCATGAAAATACAAACTTAGAGATACCGAACATCATATAGATGATGTAAAATAAACTAGTGATCCATCATAAACATGCATAAAACATATACAATACACAAGAGACAATGTACAAGAACAGAAACCAAATACACAATGCCCTAAAGTATATGTGAATTAATTCAAAGAAAGGTTTTTCATGTTGACGATAAATGTTGACCAGCAACCAAATATTGATAATGTGGAAGTTATTGCATTTTGCTTTGATGTCACGTTTTGCAGACAATTCAAAGGCAGAGTACATTAACTTCAAAATAGGGGTAAAAATCAAGTTTGAGCACACAGTTTTTAAAGTGGATCATTTTCACTACTAAAATATATAATTGTTAATTTTTCAGTGTCCTGCCTATAATTTAATTGACTGGACAAGTACAAAATGTCTTAGGTTACGAATGTAACCATGGTTCCCTGAGTAGGGAACAAGACATTGCATCCTCTAGGGGGCGCTAAAGGGAACACCTTGTCGTGACCCGTGTCTGAACCATACATTGAAAAAACACTAACGTTTTGGCCAGCAACAGCCTCTGACGTCACTACCGGTGTGACTATAAACAGACACCGGGAGAACACATCATTCAGTCGAGTCGCAACACTAGCCCTCTGTGCCCATCTTTGATCGTCAGGTCGAGACAGTCCAGGACCCCTATGTTGTTTGGGCTCAGACCTGGACCTTCGTGGAATTAAGGATCTGAAAGCAGGGGAGCGCACCTTCGTGTGCCAGAACTTCTTGATCACCATCTCAATGGAAATAGCGAAAAGTTCAGAAAGCGAAACCTGAGCATCGAGAAGAAAGACTTCTTTCTTCCCGATGTCTGCCAGGTTCATCCACAGATGTCTCAGGAGAAAGGCCCTAGCCTCTATCCAGGTCTCTTTGCAGATCAGTCTGATATGCTTAAGGCACTACCATTGTGTGTAATAAAGAAAGAGAGAAAGGTAACTTCTCAGTTTGACACTCTAGCAAGTTAAGATCTTTTGGCTTTGTAGGGCAGTATAGTGCACTGTCTTATGTGATACTGTAGCTGCAGCTGCATGGTTACAAATGTATCTCTAATAGTATTTATTTTGGAATTAAAGTAGTTCATAACATCATTACTGCTGTGCTGAAGGGAAAAGTTAATGCTTGTAGGTGCTTTATTTATTTTTTTAATTGAGCCACTGTATTGAATAAATACCTGGGGTTATGTTTGTTTAATAGATTAAATGTAATCAGATCTAGCAGTTTTAAAAGCTTTTCTAAAGGATAGGTTACTTTCCCACCATGCAACATAAAATACCTCTAATTTCGATTTTTCTCCAGCTGCTCTCCCTTTTCCTGGATGCTCTCTTTAGGGTGTGAGTGTGCTCATTATACCACGGTGTCAAACTGTTTTCATTAATCTCCCTTAAGCGTAAATGAGCAACTGTTTCTAAAATAATAGAAAAAAGACTGTCCATAGCAGTCTTTTGTGGTAGAAGTGATGGTTCTACCATACTTGTAACAAGGAATAGAATTTACAGTTTTTGCTACATGGAGTTACCACAATATTAGATAATGATCTGAGATGTCATCGCTTTGCTGAAAAATGTCACACTCTTAACATCAATTTCATGTGACAGTATTAAATCTAGAGTATGATTTTGACAATGAGTAGGACCTGACAATTGTCCTATAACCCCAACAGAGCTTATCATTTCTAAATGCTGATCCCATTGCATTTTTATCATTATCATCATGGCTATTAAAATCACCAACAATTAAGAATTTATCTGCAACTAGCACTAACTCAGATAGAAGATCAGCAAATTCTTTAATGAAGTCTCTACGGTTCCAATATTGTTTTTTTTTTTTTTCAGCAGATTTAGTTCACAAATAACTGACAGTCATGACTGATATTTATTATTTATTTTGATTTGATTTATTTTGCAACATTTAAGGTCTAACGATATTCCTGTTCATTTTGACCAAATCATTGAATAAGTGAGTTGACAAATGAATCATGAATTAACATTCATTGTGATTTGGAGTCTGAGGTTCATGGTTCCCCCATTGATCATGAGCTCAGCTCCCAAAATGACAACCAGCATCATTACCGTAAAAACGGGATAACAGAGACCGGATGACTACCCTTGAATAGCTTTAAATGTTTAACTTTTGCTTCTTAAATGTTTGTGAAAATGGGTACACTATAGTTTCACTTTGGAATACCGTTTCAGGCTCTCAGTAATTCCTGCAGAATTATATTTTATTAGTTACTAATGAGTTCCTTGTATTTTGACTTTGCCTCAGTCATTGCTTTACATACAGGAATAATTTGCTCAATGGTAATATGATATATAATGAGGGAACAGATACACATACTGTACTAATAAAATTATGAACTTATATTAAATGAGTTGGCTAGTTATGGCAAGGCATTTGTAGTGGGGATGCGGTTCCTTGCTGAAGTTGATTTCTTACAAAACAAACTCATGTTTACCATACAGATAAAAACATCTATAAAAATGCATTATGCAATATCAACAGAGAGGACAGCATAGAAATAAATAAATAAATGTGATGCAAAACAGGAACAGTGCAGTAAAAATGCTGCCCTATGTAGTGTATTTTCGTCTGCCATGCTTAGCCGTGGCTTTGACTAGTGACATAGGAAGTATACAGTAAAATAGTAAATCTCCTGTCAATAATGCAATTCCTAAAAACATTCCCAGTTTAGCAAACCATGCTCCTCATGCTCCAAATTTCACATCAATCCAATCCCAAATCTGTTGGTCTCTTCCGGCATTTGCTTTATCTACCATTTTTAGCCTTTTCAATTTGATAATTACTTCATTAAATGCTCCTTCTGGAGCAGTTTTATTTGTATAAATACAGCATTATCCCCCAAAACATAACACATACTTTTCCTTCTTCAGTTTACAAGTAATCTAGAGCTTTTCTATTTTGCTCTTTTCATTATATTCTCCCTTCAAATCTTCCTACATCCATATTCCCCTTCTCATAACCTTCAAATTCTTGATCTTCCATTACTTGACATTATCTTTCCACTTTTTCCTTTCCATTTGTTGGCTCACATCTGCTACCAAGTATTTTGATCTCGTTAGCAGTCTCATCACTCTCTCATTCCATCTTCACCAGGGAGACTCTTTGCGAGTCG
Source organism: Carassius gibelio (assembly GCF_023724105.1). NCBI lineage: Eukaryota > Metazoa > Chordata > Actinopteri > Cypriniformes > Cyprinidae > Carassius > Carassius gibelio. The sequence continues at coordinate 26,069,358 of NC_068385.1, read as the reverse complement.
TTGCAATGGTCTTTCCATTGTTGGCAAGGGTGGGTCATTACTAGCACGCCCTTCATCCCTCACTTCATGCTGTGTGGAGTTGTCAAAGCTGGTTGGCGTCTTTTAAGGTTAGAGATGTGAACTCAGGTGACACTCTGTAACCATTTTGCTGATTAATGCAAGGCTCTCCCTTGAGCTCATAACTGCATCCTCACTGGTTCTCTTTGATGGAACAAAGCATTCCTTGGCCTTACTAGAACTGCTGTCACCTGTAAATGGAAAACTTCAGAGCTTTTTGTGAGTGATATCAAGCATGCTAATTTGTTCATCTTGCTAGTCGTCCTTCTTGGTGTGACCTGTGGAAATGTAATGTGGGCTGAGGGCTGTCTTGGCCCCTTTTTGAGCTTTCACAATTCCAGTGCTGTCTTTACAATGAGAAAAGGGTGAATACCCATTTTTTTTATAATATAACAAATAATTTGTTTTTACTCCGTTATCGGAATCCTTACTATTTTTAAATTCATTTCAGTTTTATTCTCAACAATTTGCTTATTCAATTATTTCTTTGTTTTGTATACTGAGTTCCACTATATAACTGGATACTTTATCTAGTCCTATCTTGCTCAGTAGCATAGGCCTTTTGACCTGGAAAACACCCACTTTATTTATTTTAACAGTCAGCAAGACAATATTTTATCCTTTTAACATAGCATGTTAACGCCGATAACGACCCACCACACACACATATATATATATATATATATATATATATATATATATATATATATATACACACACATATATACATATACCTATATATACACACACACACACACACACACACACACACACACATACATATATATATATATATATATATATATATATATATATATATATATATATATATATATATATATATATATATATATATATATATACACACACACACACACACACATATATATATATATCTTGGATATCTACCCCTGACTCTTGCTACTCTAACCCAGACTCGGTTTCCCATAACCCCAGCATAGGAACTCACTATCAGACGCAATCTGTTTGCAATCAGGAGGACTATAAAGGATGCACTCACACATACTCACTTTGATGAATATTGTAAGTCTGTAACCTTTGTCTAGTAGAAAGAGTCAATAGAAGAGTCTTAAAGATTCTTATAAAACGATTGTGTTGCATAGGTATTAACATATAATATACACTCTCATTTAGATCATGAAAATACAAACTTAGAGATACCGAACATCATATAGATGATGTAAAATAAACTAGTGATCCATCATAAACATGCATAAAACATATACAATACACAAGAGACAATATACAAGAACAGAAACCAAATACACAATGCCCTAAAGTATATGTGAATTAATTCAAAGAAAGGTTTTTCATGTTGACGATAAATGTTGACCAGCAACCAAATATTGATAATGTGGAAGTTATTGCATTTTGCTTTGATGTCACGTTTTGCAGACAATTCAAAGGCAGAGTACATTAACTTCAAAATAGGGGTAAAAATCAAGTTTGAGCACACAGTTTTTAAAGTGGATCATTTTCACTACTAAAATATATAATTGTTAATTTTTCAGTGTCCTGCCTATAATTTAATTGACTGGACAAGTACAAAATGTCTTAGGTTACGAATGTAACCATGGTTCCCTGAGTAGGGAACAAGACATTGCATCCTCTAGGGGGCGCTAAAGGGAACACCTTGTCGTGACCCGTGTCTGAACCATACATTGAAAAAACACTAACGTTTTGGCCAGCGACAGCCTCTGACGTCACTACCGGTGTGACTATAAACAGACACCGGGAGAACACATCATTCAGTCGAGTCGCAACACTAGCCTTCTGTGCCCATCTTTGATCCTCAGGTCGAGACAGTCCAGGACCCCTATGTTGTTTGGGCTCAGACCTGGACCTTCGTGGAATGAAGGATCTGAAAGCAGGGGAGCGCACCTTCGTGTGCCAGAATTTCTCGATCACCATCTCAATGGACATACCGAAAAGTTCAGAAGGCGAAACCTGAGCATCGAGAAGAAAGACTTTTCTTTCTTCCCGATGTCTGCCAGGTTCATCCACAGATGTCTCAGGAGAAAGGCCCTAGCCTCTATCCAGGTCTCTTAGCAGATCAGTCTGATATGCTTAAGGCACTACCATTGTGTGTAATAAAGCCACAGCCTGACCTGCTGCTGCGTATCCCTTGCAATTTAAGCGAGATGTATTTCTTGAAGGGGCTTAGATGGCAAGGAGGGAAATTAAAAGAGAATGTCTCCCCTGCTGAAAGAAAGCTATTTCTACAGGGGGCATCCTCTCATAGCCACTTTCGCGCATTGCCTCGTCGACATGCTCATTGTTGTGTCCTCAAAGACATTGTGTGCGTGCTCTTCACCCAAACAAATGATTGTGTGTGTCATTGGGTGTTAAATAACGGCAACACAGATGCACACATTGTCTAAACGCTCGTGTAGTATGTTCGTGGGAGCAAAGGAAGAGGACAAAGGGGTCGGCTGGATAGCTGACGTATTTATTAACTTAAAATAACTTAAACTTTCACAAACACCAAATGGTGACTTTTACTCTGACACGTTCGCACAACACTTCCGATTTACTCGTTCCGGTTTCTGTTTCCGGTTCAGGTCAGCAGGTGCCTGTTTATAGTCATCCCAGTAGTGACGTCAGATTGCTGGTGTTTTTTCAATGTATGCTTCAGACACGGGTCACGATGAGGTGTTCCTCATAGCGCCCCCTAGAGAATGCAGTTTGATGTTCCCTTGAAAGGTAACTTCTCAGTTTGACACTCTAGCAAGTTAAGATCTTTTGGCTTTGTAGGGCAGTATAGTGCACTGTCTGATGTGATACTGTAGCTGCAGCTGCATGGTTACAAATGTATCTCTAATAGTATTTATTTTGGAATTAAAGTAGTTCATAACGTCATTACTGCTGTGCTGAAGGGAAAAGTTAATGCTTGTAGGTGCTTTATTTTTTTTTTAATTGAGCCACTGTATTGAATAAATACCTGGGGTTATGTTTGTTTAATAGATTAAATGTAATCAGATCTAGCAGTTAAAGTTATTAGCTGATTATTATTAGTTATTAGTTATCTAATCAGTTATTAGCAGATAAAAACATCTATAAAAATGCATTATGCAATATCAACAGAGAGGACAACATAGAAATGAATAAATAAATGTAATCCAAATCAGGAACAGTGCAGTAAAAATGCTGCCCTATGTAGTGTATTTTCGTCTGCCATGCTTAGCCGTGGCTTTGACTAGTGACATAGGAAGTATACAGTAAAATAGTAAATCTCCTGTCAATAATGCAATTCCTAAAAACATTCCCAGTTTAGCAAACCATGCTCCCCATGCTCCAAATTTCACATCAATCCAATCCCAAATTTGTTGGTCTCTTCCGGCATTTGCTTTATCTACCATTTTTAGCCTTTTCAATTTTATAATTACTTCATTAAATGCTCCTTCTGGAGCAGTTTTATTTGTATAAATACAGCATTATCCCCCAAAACATAACACATACTTTTCCTTCTTCAGTTTACAAGTAATCTAGAGCTTTTCTATTTTGCTCTTTTCATTATATTTGTTGCATTAAATTACTCTATTCTCCCTTCAAATCTTCCTACATCCATATTCCCCTTCTCATAATCTTCAAATTCTTGATCTTCCATTACTTGACATTATCTTTCCACTTTTTCCTTTCCATTTGTTGGCTCACATCTGCTCCCAAGTATTTTGATCTATCTCGTTAGCAGTCTCATCACTCTCTCATTCCATCTTCACCAGGGAGACTCTTTGCGAGTCGTTGCATTGGGTCTTTCCATTGTTGGCAAGGGTGGGTCGTTACTAGCACACCCTTCATCCCTCACTTCATGCTGTGTGGAGTTGTCAAAGCTGGTTGGCGTCTTTTAAGGTTAGAGATGTGAACTCAGGTGACACTCTGTAACCATTTTGCTGATTAATGCAAGGCTATCCCTTGAGATCATTTCTGCATCCTCACTGGTTCTCTTTGATGGAACAAAGCATTCCTTGGCCTTACTAGAACTGCTGTCACCTGTAAATGGAAAACTTCAGAGCTTTTTGTGAGTGATATCAAGCATGCTAATTTGTTCATCTTGCTAGTCGTCCTTCTTGGTGTGACCTGTGGAAATGTAATGTGGGCTGAGGGCTGTCTTGGCCCCTTTTTGAGCTTTCACAATTCCAGTGCTGTCTTTACAATGAGAAAAGGGTGAATACCCATTTTTTTTATAATATAACAAATAATTCGTTTTTACTCCGTCATCGGAATCCTTACTATTTTTAAATTCATTTCAGTTTTATTCTCAACAATTTGCTTATTCAATTATTTCTTTGTTTTGTATACTGAGTTCCACTATATAACTGGATACTTTATCTAGTCCTATCTTGCTCAGTAGCATAGGCCTTTTGACCTGGAAAACACCCACTTTATTTATTTTAACAGTCAGCAAGACAATATTTTATCCTTTTAACATAGCATGTTAACGCCGATAACGACCCACCACATATATATACATATATATACACACACATATATACATATACCTATATATATATACACACACACATACATAAATATATATATATATATATATATACACACACATACTCACACACACACACATATATACACACACACATATATATATATATATATATATATATATATATATATATATATATATATATATATATATATATATATATATACACTCTGCTCATGAAGAATATTGGTGACTTGCATTTGTTCATGAAGATCAATGGTGACTTGCCTTTGTTCATGAAGATCACCAGTGACTTGACTCTGTCCTTGAAGATCACCAGTGACTTGTCTCTAAAAGGTCAACGGTGACTAGCCTTGACTCTGGAAAGTCCATGGTAACCAGCCCTGACTCTGTAAGGTCAATGGTAACTAGTCCTGACTCTGGAAGGTCAACGGTGACTAGCCCTGATTCTGGAAGGTCAAAGGTGACTAATCCTGTCTCTGGAAGGTCAACGGTGACTAACCCTGACTCTGGAGGTTCCACGAGCATCTGACTCGACTCTGGAGGGTCAACCGGAACCTGACTCAACTCTGGAAAGTCAACGGACACCTGACTCGACTCTGGTAGGTCAACAGGAATCTGACTTGATTCAGGGGGATCAACTGGAACGTGACTCGACTCTGGATGTGGCGCTGTGCTGTCATCCATCTTGCCTCGTAGCACTTGGTTGACGGCCATCTTGTGCAGTGTCGCTGGACCTGCGGCCATCCTGGGCAGTGGTGCTGGGCCGGCGACCATTTTGTTCTGTGGCAGTGGGCTGGCAGCCATCTTGCCTCGGAGCGCTGAGCTGGCGGCCATCTTGTGCAGCGGCGCTGGCTCGGCAGACTTGCGCCTCCTCTTCCCTCTCTGTCCACAATGGGGAGACGGCGGTTCCTATCGGAACCCAGGGTTGACGGGGGGCCACAGTGAAGAGCGATGCTGGACCTCCTCTCGACCACTCACTCCTGAGCGACCTCCCCTGGTTCCATGGAACACGACCAGGCGGGTACCCTCAAAACCATTCCTCACCCGCTCGGTGACTGGGGAGGAAATATGAATAGACATACCGCTGGATCTCTTTTGGATGGAGTCCTTGTGTGATGATCGTGTACCCAGAGTGACACAGGGAGATAGCAAGATCCAATTGCAGGTATTTATTCACACAAAGGGTAAAAAATCGTTGTCAAAATACCAGCCAGGGTCAAAACCAAACAGACAGTCCAAAAATAAACGAACAAATAAACAAGGAGGGAACAGTAAAGGGAACTCGGAGGACGAGAAGATAAGGAGAAACTCGGAATACGAAAAGACGAAGGGGAATCTCGGATGACGAGAATGCTGCATACACGAAGGGTACGGACTCCATACAAACAACAGGAAAAGACTGGAATATATAGGGAGACTAATGACACTAGAGTGCCTGCACCTGGTGCAATTAACAGGAGTGCAATTACTGTGAAGACAGGACCAGACTAGAGGAATTCTAGTGCCTACGGTGAAGTGCCTAAGGGGAAGTGAGCCCACTAGTGGACACCCAGGGAAATAGAAACTAGACAGCATGACATTTCAGTAGTCCCTTAGTAAAAACAAAATTATCTGGTTGAAAACAGCAGTTCTCTTATTCTATGTTAGTAAAGCAAGTTCTTAATTGCAGGAAAATAGCAAGCATTTTTTTTTCTTTGCAAAATGCAGAAATCAGCTACCTTTATTATCTAAGTATACTGCAATAAAACAAAATAAACCTTCCTTTTATAACAGCATGACATTTAAATAAAACAACATTTATATAATTCACTTTATTGTTTTGGGGCTCCAGCACTCATCCTTTCTTAACACCAGCCACGCCCGTCTCTGTAACCTAATCACACCCGAGTGATGGTCCAGGAGCGGAGAGCACCTCTTGCTCCACCATATATAGAGTCTATTTTCTCACACAAACACAGCCAGTCACACAGACACTTACATTAAAACATACATAAATACCGAGTACTCTACACTCCTTCTGAGTGAACTGTCAGCTCTACTGTCGCTCTTGATGCACTTTTTCAACACATTAAAAAAGCAGTACCTGCAGGATTTCTGCCTTCCCGTTTCAGACCTCTGTATCTTACTACATATACAGTGCGGTAGCCAAAAGACTTTTCCGCGCTTTCTATACTACATCTGGTTCATTGCTGTTGTATTGCTGTCCCTTTTAGGCCCAGTCTACAATGGACACAGAACATTGCATGCAATGTATTTCTGCTTACACTATCCAAATTAAAATTAGGCCACCTATCAATGACCTTTCAGTAAACCAAATATGTACATGCAGTTTTTCTTCTGGAAACAAAACCCCCCCATTTTTATTTATTTCTTTAGTTCTAAATTTGGAAGAGCAGATTTTAAGTGACCTTACCGCTCAGAACTGACCGGTCAACAACACACACTAATTATATAAGCAAAAACGCTTACCTTATTCTATGGTGGCCACCACTTTGTGTTACTCATCAGTCAGCTCAAAAGCGATTGTCCACTCTGCTGCTCCTTTCCAGTCCCTGTTCGGGCACCAAATTTAGTGTATTTTCGTCTGCCATGGATCAGATGAATCACACAGTCTCTGGGTTTTATTTCCGGAAGATAAACTTTATTTCAGAGAGAAACAAAGCCGAGATATTCTCTGTGAGAAGATCTCCCGAATGCTAGGTATCATCTCTTTATCAGTGATGGGAATAACGGCATTTACTAAGGCATTTACGGTTACTAACGGCATTACTTTTTCCAGTAACGAGTAATCTAATTGATTACTCTTCTCATCTTAATAACGCCGTTACCGTTGCTGCCAAAAAAGGCGGCGCGTTACTATAAATGATGAAGCTGTTTTTTTTTCATCAGACCAACTAGATCTCTGAGCGAGAGGCAAATACTTTTTTTTACTGTTCTTCCTAGGTTAGTGGGCAGAGCACGAGACAAGCCCATAAATGCTGAAGATTGGCTGAGATAGAGTAAAATTTCATTGTAAGCCAATCGCAAATCGCGAAGGACTCATCAAAAGCTCATTCGCGAACAGGTCGATCCATCATCACTAATGCTCATAAATTGCGAACGACCCATCATAACGCATAGTCGGACAGGACAGGACACACTAGGAACACAAGCCAATCAGTCAAAGAGAGACAAGTATGGCGACGAGCCCAAATAATCCAAAAGTAGCCTTCTCTAAATGGAAGTATAGACATTACTTTTTCCTTCAAGAAATTAAAGGAACGAATGTAATCGTGAAATGCACATTATGCCCTGGGCAAAAGTGCCTATCCACGTCAGTGTCAAGTAATTGAAACTTACTCAAACATCTTTCAACGTTGCATGCTTCCACGAAATTAGTGGCCATGAGCACCGAAGGAGAAGGATACAGTGCCACAAAACCTAAGCAACAGAAACTTGATTTTAAGGCCCCACCAAACATTTTGTCTCAGACCGAACTGAACAAACTGGTAGCCAGGTATGTAGTGGAGGATATGCTGCCATTATCTACAGTTGAGTCGGACTCATTCAGGGCACTAGTTGCCAAAATACCGGTCAAAAAGACGTTTTAAAACTATATAGACGCCCAATATTCTCAAATGAATGTGGAGCTCAAACAAACGTTTGAGAAATTAGAATATGTGTCTACCACAGCAGACATATGGGACTGCATGTAACAAGAGCTATCTAGGCATAACGGCGCATTGGATAAATCCGCAAAGCATGGAGCGAGGTAAGGCAGCCCTGGCATGCAGGAGGTACAAGGGACGCCATACATACGACAAAATTGCAACGGAGCTTGATCATATCTACTCCTCATATGGGATATCATTCAAAGTCACCACAACAGTCACAGATAATGGCTCAAATTTTGTAAAGGCTTTCAAAATTTATCAGATGGAGCGGGATGATGAGGATGATGATGAGGATGATGAGGTGACATTTACTGACATCAGTGAGGCCTTGCAGACCCGTGTTGTTTTTGATGATGATGATGGTGGTGATGAAGATGATACTGTGATCACGTTGCCGCCACATCAGAGATGTGTGTCACACACCCTAAACCTGGTATCATGCACTGATATTGACAAGTGGTTACTGTCAACACCCGGGAACAAAACCTGTTTACAGAAGTGCCATCACAAAATGCACAGGGTTGTGGAATAAGGCTAGTAGGTCAACGGTGGCTGCAGAGACTGTGCATGATGACATTTCTAAGAAGCCGTTAGTCCCATGCACCACAAGATGGAACTCATTTTATGATGCCCTGGCTCGTATATCTGGGATTCCTATAGTTGAGCTGAACACCATCTCATCCAAGTTTGGATTGACAGCCATCACAGAACGAGAACACCAGTTCATTAGGGAATACTGTACGGTCATGAAGCCACTTACAGTTGCTTTAGACATTCTTCAGGGAGAAGATCAATGTTTCCATGGCACACTCCTACCCACGTTGGAGACATTGATATTTAAGACCCTGCAACTGAAGAGTGGCCTGCACATCCTAACTGACCTTCCAGAGGCAATTGTCACAGCAAGAACTTTAATTTATTTTAGATCTTCAACACATTACCCAATAAATTAATGGGAAAAGAAACTCTATTCTAATCTATCCTAGCCTTTAGTTAGTTCAGTTATGATACATTATGATTACAGATGATGGACCTTTAAAGCCTTGTTGTAAAGTAATGAATGTATAGGCATATAGGGAAATATAGGCTAATGTAAAATTAAACATCTATAAATATGTTCATAATGGTCTATAATGATCTCTCTCTCTCTCTCTCTCTCTCTCAGATAATATAATATTATTATAATAATATAATATAATTGCATTCTTATGTATCATTTCAGGCAATCAAGACAAGATTTGCAGAGGTGCTGGAGAGCGAGTGTGCTGTCTTGGCTGCTGTGACTTTGCCCAAGTTCAAATTGCGTTGGCTGTAGACACAGGACAGGAAGGACAAGGCCTAGGCAAGTCTGCTGGAAGAGTGTCGGAAAAATTGTCCAGGAAGACCAGCAAGCAGGTACCAACCCACCAACACGCCACCTCAGCACAGACTCTGCCATAGAGGATGAGTTCTTTTCCTTTGAGGATGAGTAGGACACCTCTGCTACTGCTGAATGTCAAGTGGCAGACTATTTAAAATCAGGAGAACAAGGGATAGACTCTCTTAATGGTTTTGCACTGATAAAGAAAATTGCACTCCGTTATAATGCAGCCACTCCATCCAGTGCCCCAGTAGAGAGACGTTTTAGCCTGGGGAAGCTAGTCTTGATTCTCTGACCAGAAGTTTGAGAAGCTTTTGGTTTTGAGATACAACCACTGGTTCAATGACAAGAATGGGTGGATGGATAGCTAGATAGGGTAGCTTGGGTGAATAGGGAGAATAGAATGATGGATGGATGGATGGAGAGAATAGAATGATGGATGGGGAGGATAGAATGATGGATGGATAGATGAATGGATAGAATAATGAATGCATGTGTAACAACAACGAGTTTTACATAGTAATTAACTCAAATGATATATAGGGAATTTGAATAATTAATCAAGAATTTGATTAATATATATCTCAGATGACAGTTACATTTAATTTTATTGATTATGAAAAATAGCTCAATTGCCAATACCAATACTAATCACAGGGCACTGTAATTTACTCATTAATATGTCAATATTACATTCTTCATATCAATTATTGTGATATCTCTTACTGTAAATGCAGATCAAACCGTGGTATGTCCAGCACACCACTGTAGACCTATCAATTTTCAATAAAGCTATCACGCCTTATAATTCAAGGAAAAGTATTCTCTGGCCATGAAAATATTATCCTATCCTTATGATAAATTTAGTTTCTAAATTTAGAGCTTGTAGCTATAGATCAGACATTTCAGTGACTCGTAATGTGAGTGGGGTGGAGTCCAAAGCCAATCATTTTATATATGAGTTTTTAATAATTCAACTAGTAATACATCAAACTACAAATCACACAGAGTAAATATGCGTACGAAAATACAGACAATAAACATTTACAAGACATAACGGAATCCAAATAAAAGAGAGAGAGAGAGAGAGAGAGAGAGAGCGAGAGAGAGAGAGAGAGAGAGAGAGAGAGAGAGAAGTGTAGAAAGCGAGAGAGATCACAGAATGAGCTCAGGTATGAAAATCAGTCAGTAAACCTTAGTGTAACCAACAACAAATCAGATCATAACAACACTTTAAACCAGCATTTAAATCTCCATAGAGAAAGTGATACTTGCAGAAGTGTCCCATGTGAGTGTGGCGTGAGATCGGCGTCGAGCTTGTGAGCTTTGCGCGTTGAAACAGCCATGTGCCATGAGACGGAGGCCATGTGACGCGCGTGCACGCTGCGCTTGGCGTGAGCGTGGAGCACGTGGTCCTTTGTTCTGTCCTCGCGCGGTATTTGAAAGGTTCAACAAACATTGTTCCAGAATTCGTCTTCCTTGCGTGGAGAGGCGAATAGTTTAATAAACTTAGTAAAGAAAAGAAAAGAAAACGAACGAAATGAAAGCTTCCAAAGGAGCCATTAAAATGGCTTTTTCTCTCAGCCCCTGTGCTGAGGGGGTTCGCGCTATGAGGAAGCAACGTTGGAGAGCAGCGTGTCCGAGTACGGAGAAGAGAAAGAAGAGCAAAAAGAGAGCGAAGAGAGGGTGGACCTTGTTTGGTCAATTCTTATAGCTTGAAATAGTTCACGCCCATTTTCGAGGGAGCATCCAATGAATGTCCGCGATCTGAAGCGGAGGGAAAGTTCCTTTGTCTCGGTTGAGACAACCCCCTGATGATTTAGGGCCTGTCCGATTTCATCAGGAATATTAAAGCAAGTTCATTATTCCAGATTAAATACATTTTTCATTACTTTGCTCTAGATAAATGGGTCTGTCAAAGCATGACGATTAGAACAAGACTAGACATAATATATATATGACCAAAGATCTAATTTTTAGATCGAATTACACATTTAAAGATTTGTTTAACACATGATAACACTGCAGATGTTGGGAAACATCTAAATGTACCAAAAGGGAATACGTAATACATTTATAAAACATGAAAACAGAAAGTTAATGAATACATTCCATAGAATGCATTGTTCAAAAGAAGCCAGTGACTTGGCTTCTCTCCTATCCTGTGTAGTCGTAAAATTTTACGAGCTACCAAGGAGTGTGGGGGTTGCAGAACATTTCCTTTTGAGAAAGTTAAAGTGAGGAGAGACATTTCCTAAAGTAAGAGCTTGCAACTTATACTCTTCACATAACAAGGATTAACCATTTTATGCAATCCATAAACATAATTAAAATACCTATTAATAATAAAATGAAAGTAAGGAACTTATACGAAAAGTTCCTTTGTCTCCAGTGTTGGAAGAATTTGGGTTGGGGGTTTTCGTTTCTTCTTTGAAGCTCGCATGGGCATCGTAAATAGTTTAAGTCCAGCCAGGCTGGCATTTAGTACCAACAGTCTGAATTTATAAAACAGAATTTAACCCATGAATCGCTGACCTGCATATCTGTTACACATGGATGTATAGATGAATGAATGAATGTTCAGGAGCTAATACAGTATGTCTAAAGTTGTGTTGCATCTTTTTACATTAGCAGTTTTGCACTAAAAAGAGTGTATTTATTTATTTTTTTAATACATTTTTGGTACATTGCTTAAAGAGCATAATTTATTTGTTGGCTGGCTGCAGCCTTTTGAAGTAAGATTGTCAATGGCCAGAGTACGAGATTTATTTTATGGAGATGTATTTTTTTATTTTTTATGTATTACCTACCTGTTTATATCCTTCGTTTTGCTATACATTGCACTTTCCAGTTACATTGAAAGCACCTAATATTGTTACACTGTTCTACTTGAAGTAAAGTATTTTTCAGTAATTTTTTTTTGTTTGTTTTATTTGCACTATGTAGCGGGTAGGGCGTAGGCAGCGGGAATTGCGCCTTGATTGAATCAGGTGGTGGGCGTTTGGCGTTGCACCTTTAAATGTAGCAAGCTGGCGGTTCCTCTGATTAGTGTTACTATAGATTCTTGGTTCCTTGGACTCTTGGTTGGTTGTACGAGTTGATCTCGACTCGGTGTTTGTGGGTTATTCAGTGCGGTGGTTACATCTAGCTCCGTCTTCACGAGCCCTCACCGGCTACGGATTGTGTCTGCGTGTTTCAATGAAAATTCGCTGATTTAGAGTATGACCACTACAAGTTTGCCGAGTGCTGTTTGTTGTGCTGAGAATATTGGCCTGGGAATGTATGAGTAAAAACCAGACTGAATAAGGTGATTGCTACAGTATTACAACTAAACAAGCTCTTGGTTCGACGCTGCGGTCTGTGTCCATACAGGAGGACCGTCATATGCCATCTTGGCCACTGTTTTTCCTGTGCCCTGTTTTTAGTATTCAGTTGTGTGTGTGTGTGTGTGTGTGTGTGTGTGTGTGTGTGGGGGAGGAAGGCCCACTGTGTTGCTCATTAGTCTTCATCTGTGTGCGTTGCTGTATGTTTTATGTTTGTATCTTGGGCCATTGGGTTGGTGCAATATCCTGGGACGGGGAATAACAATTTTGTTGTGTGGTCACTGGTTTGCTGAGTGTAAATTTATTTTGTTTTCTGTGCATATGATTTGTGATGTGCCTTATTTATTCTGTATTTGCTGATTTGAGTTTTGCTGATTTTTGTTATGAACATTTTGCACTTTGTTGTCCCTGTCCCTGAATTTGTTGACCAGAGGCCTAATGTTTGTTATTTTAAGTGTGTCTAACTGGAGAAAAATAAAATAAACTGTTTCTATTTTTATAATACTCCAGTCCCTCTCTCTCCTTTTATTTCCCTTTATTGGGATAGCCTGCTTGTGAATATATACAATTTAGATTGGTTTGACATGGCCCCCTAGGGGTTACATTTGGCGTAGTCAGCAGGGTGCGATTGGGACTGGTGTAATTTGTTGTTGTTGTTGTTGTTGTTGTTTTTTTTGTGTGTATGTATTGAGTGCAGGTAGAGTACAGGAAAAGCAGTGGTTGAGGACTGGGCCTGGACGGCGGTTCTGCAAGTGACCAGTGGTTTGTATATATAAAAAAAAAAAAAAAAAAAAAAACTTTCTCTCTTCCCTTCTGGCTTTGTTCGGTTCGAAATGTCCCAGGATTTGGAGGAACGGGTCGGGCAGCTAATGGAGCAGATTAAACAGTTGCAGGTTGACAATGAAAGGCTACGTCAGGGAAGTGTAGCATCTGCTGGGGCTGTAGAACAGGGAGAGCAGAGTCAGCAAGAGCCAAATCGCCAAGAGCCAAATACTCAGGAGCCAGGGTCTTCCAGATTAAGATATGTGTATGTTCCTAGAGAACGTAAATATCCTAGGTTCTCTGGTAGTTCAGAGTCTCCTCCGGTGGAGGAATGGATTGAAGAGGTCCGTCGATGTTTACAGGTTAGGCATATGTCCATAGGTGAGCAGGCGCATTTCGTGTATGATCTTCTGGATGGGGAGGCAAAGCTAGAAATTAAACTCCATCCAGCTCCAGTTAGATCCGAACCTGAGAATATTTTCTCTATACTAACTGAGACTTTTGGCTGTAGCCAGTCTTATATTGACGCTCAACAAAAATTTTTCCAATGTCGTCAACGGGAGGGAGAAACGTTGCGTGAATTTTCACACTCATTAATGTCACTTATGGAAGTCGCACAACGTAAAAATACAACTGCAATTGCTAAACCTGATTGTGTTCTCCGTGATCAATTTGTAGAAAACGTTAGAGACAAAATGCTGCGTAGAGAATTAAAACAATACATCCGCCTTAATCCTGATTCCTCCTTTTTGGACTTGCGTCGTGAGGCATTTCGCTGGGCCGATGATGGTGAGGGGCCCCGTCCTGTTCGTGCAAGGGCTTTTTCGTGTGACGCTAGTTCAAGGGTGGTGGGAGCGCAGCAGGCAGAAGCTCAGGTTGTTGTAGCACAACAAAGTAATGAATTGACCGAGCTGAAAGACTGTTTGCGTAGGCAGCAGGCCCAATTAGATACTATTCTTAAACATCTGTCCTCTGGCTCAGGGCCATCCAATCTACCAAATAGGCAGACCAATCATCAGAGGCGGTTTCGTTTTGATGTGGATGGCAGACCTATTTGTCTGCGTTGTGAGCAAGTAGGCCATATGGCTAGGGATTGTCCGGTTGGCTCCCGGCAGACACAGCGTGTGGGGGTTGGGCCTAGGCTGCCCATTGGGAATGGGAGGGATGACTCTTCCAGCAGGCAACAGGGAAACTAGCACCCTCTAGTGCATGGAGCCAAGCACTGGAAGGGGGTTTGATGGGCTCAGACTCGTTTATATCTTCTTTGTCCTGTCCTTCTGCATTGGTGGGCGAGTGTCCAGTGGCAGATGTTCAGATGGGCAGTGTAACTGTTACTTGTCTTATAGATACCGGTTCTATGGTATCTACTATCACGGAGTCCTTCTTTAATGACCATTTTCGAGTTTTGGGGTGTGATCAGTTACGTTCTTGTGGTTGGTTACAGTTAAAAGCAGCCAATGGCCTGGATATCCCATATCGAGGATATTTAGAATTGGATGTAGAAGTCTTAGGAAAAGTTCTTCCTTCCATAGGCGTCTTGGTGGTTCAAGATCCACCGGACTCCAGACTTAAGACAAACAAGGACTCTGTCCCAGGATTGATCGGGATGAATGTCCTCCGTTGCTGCCTGCAAGAGTTTTTTTGCCAAGACGGTGCAAGTTTGTTTACTTCCGGGTTAACAGTCCCAGCCATTTGGGAACATGCCTTAGTAGCGTGTCAACGCTTCGAGGACTTTTCTACGTCTGGGGTTCTAGGCAGGGTTTTGACTGCCCCTGGGTCCTCTATCTGTGTTCCAGCTGGATCTTTAAAGTTTGTGTCAGCCACCTGTAGGCAGGGGCTTGGCCCATTGATTTCTTCTGTACTGTTAGAACCAGCAGGGACAGGGTGGCAGTTGCCACCAGACTTAATTGTTCCAATCTCCTTGCTCCCCATTGGAAATGGTACCGTACAAGTGCCAGTTGTTAACGTGGGCCAGGTAGATCGGTGGATAAAACCACGTACCCTGTTGGGGGAAATGTATTTGATCACTGCACATTCCGCTAGTAAATCCATCTGCTTCCAGGAAGAAAATGGCACCCAAGGCCCTGTCGCGTTTATTCGGTCAATGGAGGCTGCTACAACTCCCTCGCTGGGGTTTGCGGATCTTTCCTGGCCTAATTTAACTGAGTCCGAGCAATGGGAAGCAAAGTCTTTACTTCAGAAGTATAGTGACACTTTTAGCTGTAGTGAGGCACTTTTAGGCTGTACTGACTTGATCGAGCACGAGATTCCTTTGACTGACGACATTCCGGTGCGGCAGCGCTATAGACGACTTCCACCATCCCAGTATGATGTAGTGAAGACTCATATCCAGGAGCTGTTAGATCAGGGAGTGGTAAAACCAAGCTGTAGTCCTTATTCCTCACCCATCGTGGTGGTGGAGAAAAAAGATGGATCTATTCGTCTTTGTGTTGACTATAGACAACTAAACGCAAAGACCAGGAAAGATGCCTTTCCTTTGCCAAGAATTGAGGAATCTTTGGATGCCCTCACAGGTGCGTCTCTCTTCTCCACTCTTGACCTTGCGAGTGGTTATAATCAGGTGTCAGTTGCTGAAAGGGATCGGGCTAAAACCGCTTTTTGCACGCCCTTTGGCCTGTTTGAGTTCCAGAGGATGCCATATGGGTTGTGCAACGCACCCGGGACTTTTCAGCGGCTGATGGAAAGAATATTTGGGGACCAGTGTTTCCATTCCCTTCTCCTGTACTTAGATGATGTGGTCGTTTTTTCATCCACGTTCAAACAACATCTGGAACGTTTGGAGTCAGTATTTAGTCGTCTACGCGAGCACGGTCTTAAGCTTAAACTAAAGAAGTGTCATTTTTTTCAGCCTGAAGTAAAGTTCTTGGGCCATGTTGTTTCAGCCTCTGGGGTTTCTACAGACCCTGACAAGATCAGCGCAGATAGGGATTGGAGCACTCCATCTACAGTCGCAGAGTTGCGATCGTTCCTTGGGTTTGCATCGTATTATCGGCGTTTTGTGCAGGGGTTTGCGAGGTATGCGGCTCCTCTACATAAATTGGTGGCAAAGCTCCAGCCACACCCTAACAGAAATAGGATGGGACGTAATGCCAATTTGCGGGACCATTGGGACTGGGGTTGTGATCAAGCGTTCAATACTTTGAGGGACAAATTGATAAGCGCACCAGTTTTGGGTTACGCCGACTTTAGTAAACCATTCGTCCTCGAGGTAGATGCTAGTGGGCTTGGGCTTGGTGCCGTTTTATCTCAAGAACAGGACGGAGGACCTCAGCGTCCAGTCGCGTATGCAAGCAGGGGCTTGCGACCAACTGAGCGAAACATGGATAACTACTCGGCCATGAAACTTGAACTGTTGGCACTTAAGTGGGCAGTAACAGACAAGTTTCGGGATTATCTGCTCGGTACCAAAATTAATGTTCTGACCGATAATAATCCGCTCTGTTACTTACAGGCAGCTAAGTTAGGAGCTGTAGAGCAACGTTGGGCTGCGCAACTAGCTCTTTTTGATTTCACCATCGAGTACCGTCCTGGCGTATGTAACAAGAATGCGGACGCATTATCCCGCTTGCCGGCACCACCAGTCTCAGTCTCTATGGATGGGATTACCTCGGGGATCTTTGTGCCGGCCGAAATTAAGAGTGTGGTCGTGTCCCCTTCTGTTGAAATACAGACCATAGATGCATGCCCTACAAGAACTAGGGCAAATCTCCAACTTTTGCAGGCTGAGGATCCTGTTTTGAAGGCCTTCCTTGTATATTGGAAGAGGGGTAGTCCTCCTACAGCCTCAGAGAGGTCCACTGAGTCCCCTGCTGTTGTGGAGCTTGTCCGTCAATGGGCAGACCTAGTAGTCTATGAGGGGGTCCTATACAGGAAGACGCATGTCCCTGGCAGTACTGAAAAGGTCTTGCAACTACTGCTGCCCCAGGCTCTTCAGACAGAAGTGCTCACAGCCTTGCATGATGATCATGGCCACCAGGGGGTAGATCGAACAGTTAGTCTTGTCCGCCAGCGATGTTATTGGCCCTTTATGCGGAAGGATGTCGACCGGTGGTGCCGTGAATGTCGGCGGTGTGTGGTGGCCAAGGCAACTCAGCCAAAACTGAGGACCTTTATGGGTAGTCTGTTGGCATCAAGTCCCCTAGAAATTGTAGCCATTGACTTTTCCATATTGGAAAAATCTAGTGATGGGAAAGAGAATCTTTTGGTTGTTACTGATGTGTTCTCTAAATTTGCACAGGCATATCCTACAGCAGACCAGAAGTCGTCAACGGTAGCTCGAGTCTTGACAGAGCAGTGGTTTTACACTTATGGTGTTCCACTACGTATCCATACTGATCAAGGGCGAAATTTTGAAGGTGAGCTGTTCCAACAATTGTGCAGAGTGTATGGAATTCGTAAATCTCGCACTAGCCCATATCATCCAGAAGGCAATGGACAATGTGAGCGATTTAATCGCACATTGCATGACTTGCTTCGTACACTACCTCCTGAAAAGAAGAGACGGTGGCCGTACCATCTACCACAGGTTTTGTTTGCTTATAACACCACAGTCCATCAGTCTACGGGGTTTTCTCCGTATGAACTGATGTTTGGGCGTTAGCCCACTCTTCCACTTGATTCCTTGTTGGGCACAATTGATATTCCATCAGACTCTACTACTGCCGAGTGGGTTCAAGAACACCAGAAGCATCTCTCAGCAATCTATAGCCAGGTCCGGGCTCATTTGGAGGCAGCCGCTCAACAACGAGCAAAGAATCATTTGGCTCCTTTGCCACTCCTGCCCCCTGGTACACTGGTGTATTGTCGCAGTCACCCGCATGGACGGCACAAGATTAGTGATCATTGGGAAAATGTGGTGTATGAGATTGTGAGGTGCCTTGATGAGGTTGGTACACTTAATAAAATTAGGCCAAGAGATCAGTTAGGTCCCGAGAAGAATATCAATCGGAAAGAACTGCGCCCCCTCCCAACTGACCCAGGTTTACCACATCTTGTATATGGGGGTGAGATGCTTAATGTAAGCATGCCAAATTTCATAGGGGATGATGTTGATGGCAGTATGGATGAAGGTGATGATTGTGGAGTATTGGTGGCAATTGATGCACCTCCTGTAAGAGGATCAATACCTTCCATGGAGTTTGGAGTGTCGCAGCCTCTAGCTCTTGAACAGCAGGGGCAGAGCACACCTCAACATTTAATACGTGACTCCTTGGGTGTTGAAGGGGAAGTATCAACATCTGGTAAAACCCTTGTTTCAAGGAGAACTGTTAGAACAAATGCAGGCCACCATCCCAATCCTCACAACCTCCCATGCACGACTGTCAGAAGACCACCTGTGGCCTTGGCAGAAAGCGCTTTGACTATCTCCTTCCATAGCACTGGTTTTAGGCCTTGGGTTTGACCCTTGCCCTAGCCACCGGGACGGTGACATTTAAGGGTGGGTGAATGTAGCGGGTAGGGCGTAGGCAGCGGGAATTGCGCCTTGATTGAATCAGGTGGTGGGCGTTTGGCGTTGCACCTTTAAATGTAGCAAGCTGGCGGTTCCTCTGATTAGTGTTACTATAGATTCTTGGTTCCTTGGACTCTTGGTTGGTTGTACGAGTTGATCTCGACTCAGTGTTTGTGGGTTATTCAGTGCGGTGGTTACATCTAGCTCCGTCTTCACGAGCCCTCACCGGCTATGGATTGTGTCTGCGTGTTTCAATGAAAATTCGCTGATTTAGAGTATGACCACTACAAGTTTGCCGAGTGCTGTTTGTTGTGCTGAGAATATTGGCCTGGGAATGTATGAGTAAAAACCAGACGGAATAAGGCGATTGCTACAGTATTACAACTAAACAAGCTCTTGGTTCGACGCTGCGGTCTGTGTCCATACAGGAGGACCTCTTGGCCACTGTTTTTCCTGTGCCCTGTTTTTAGTATTCAGTTGTGTGTGTGTGTGTGTGTGTGTGTGTGGGAGGAAGGCCCACTGTGTTGCTCATTAGTCTTCATCTGTGTGCGTTGCTGTATGTTTTATGTTTGTATCTTGGGCCATTGGGTTGGTGCAATATCCTGGGACGGGGAATAACAATTTTGTTGTGTGGTCACTGGTTTGCTGAGTGTAAATTTATTTTGTTTTCTGTGCATATGATTTGTGATGTGCCTTATTTATTCTGTATTTGCTGATTTGAGTTTTGCTGATTTTTGTTATACACATTTTGATTTTGCACTTTGTTGTCCCTGTCCCTGAATTTGTTGACCAGAGGCCTAATGTTTGTTATTTTAAGTGTGTCTAACTGGAGAAAAATAAAATAAACTGTTTCTATTTTTATAATACTCCAGTCCCTCTCTCTCCTTTTATTTCCCTTTATTGGGATAGCCTGCTTGTGAATATATACAATTTAGATTGGTTTGACATGGCCCCCTAGGGGTTACATACAAAGAGTGTATATATTTGTTATTTCTTTTTGGTATATTGCTTAATTTAATTTTGCCCAGTAGTGGCCTGTTGAGGGGCAATAAATATCAAAAGTTCCAAAACATCAATTGTGTTATTTGCATTGATCCAATTATATAAACATAATATCTGCATACATGGCATTTGATTGGAGGCTAGTCTCACTTTGTCCCACAGCAAAAAA